>NW_012117377.1:5144251-5150680 GCF_000951035.1 Colobus angolensis palliatus | reverse complement strand
GTGATCCGCCCACCTCAGCCTCCCAAAGTGCTGGGATTACAGGCATGAGCCACCGCGCCCAGCCTAAAGTATTTTGCAGTAAAATGTACATATTTTTGAAACCTGTGTAGTGAAGCTGTGTGCTCTGCTCAATAACTGCAGAGTTTTTCTTTGTTTCATGTTTATTTAGAATGTAAAACTTAGATATTAACATTTTAGTCCATTAAATCATGAAAAGAACTCTGATTTAGCAGGAAAGTCAGTTTTGAAAGTTAATGATAGCTTTACATGTAAATGTAATGATAGTTCCATGTAAATGGAACTATGATGCCGGGCCAGTGTTCACATCTGTCTGACACCCAAGTGTCTGAGCTTTAAACTTTTCTCAGATCGCTGGTGAAAACAGCTTTATGTGACAAAAAGATAAAGAATAAGAAAGAGACAACCGAAGAGGACTATAACTAGGATTTAATGGCTAGATTTAATTGCTGTCAAAGGTTAGATGATTAATTTCACCTCCTGCCCCTGAGATTTCTAGGTTATCCTCACTTCAAGACTTGTAGCCGCTCCAAAGCTGCTCATTCATTGAAAATAGCTTGTCAAATGCTCACTGTAGATGAAACATTGGGGTAGGCTCAAGGGATACAATGATGAAAAAATGTTTCTGTATTTCAACTCTGTGCTGCTTTAGAATGATACCATCCCCACTGTCACCATCCATGTCCGGAGTAATGACAACCTCCCGTTGTTCTAGTAACACCCTAGGCTTATCTCTGTCGTGGCATCTACTAACTACCGTTACCGTTCCCTGCGGTAATGAGTTCCTTGAGGCAAGATTTTTTTGTTTGTTTTATCTTTGTGTGTCCTTGATCCTCAAAAGTGCCTGGATTCCGCAGGCTTCTCAATAGCTGTTGAAAGAAGGGAGGGATGGAGGAAGACAGTGTGCTGCCTTCAAAGAGCTCATCAACCTGAGGTATAATCATATCGTTACAGTATATAATTATTAATGCAAAAACTTATAGTTTAAATTCTAGCATAATAAATGTTTGAACAAAATATTGTGGGATTACAGAGAAAAGAATGGCTAACTGTGCCCTGGGGGAACGGGAATAAACTTACCAAAAAGCAAATCTGTTAGTTTTGTACCTTCTCATACTCTTTGAGATTTCCTAAATGCTGAAATTAATAAGCACAGAAGATAGAGACTGATGAAATTTTGTATTATGTCTAGTCTGCTTTCGAGAATAAGTACTACAGTATTAGAAGAGACACTGAAGGCCAGGCATGGTGGCTCACACCTGTAATCTCAGCACTTTGAGAAGCTGAAGCAGGTGGATTGCTTGAACTCATGAGTTCACCACCAGCCTGGGCAACATGACAAAACCTCGTCTCTACAAAAAATACAAAAATTTGCTGGGTATGGTGGTGCACACCTGTAGTCCCCATTACTCAAGAGGGTGAGGTGGGAGCCCGGAGCTTGAGCTTGGGAGTTGGAGGATGCAGAGAGCTGAGATCTTGCCACTGAACTCCAGGCTGAGCAATAGAGAGCCAGATCTTGTCTCAGTAAAAAAAAAAAAAAGAAGAAGAAGAAAAGACAGTGAAGATTGCTGATATGGAAAAAGTTGGGGGTTTGCTTTAGTTGTATTATTAATCACTTTAAATGAAGTACTGGAATTACAGGCATGAGCCACCACACTCAGCATAAAGATGGTTTTAATTCTGTCATTGATCTATTTGTCTTCTGTATGTTATGTGTTTTTTCTTTTATTCCTTTATTATTGTCTTTTTAAAAATTTAAATTTTTGTGGTGTATCATTTTGATTTCCCTTTTCTTTCTTTTACTGTATATTTTTAATGTATTTTCTTAGTGGTTACCTTGGCAATTCCACATCTCTGTTCTTCCCCTGTAATATTATAATTGTCACAAATTATACCTTTATACATTCCCTTTCCAGTAACAGATTATAATTATTGCTTTATGAACTTGCTTATTAAACCATATAGGAAAAACAGAAGTTACAAACCATATGAAAAGTATGAAAACAGTGGATTTACATTTACCTTTATAGACACCTTTATCAGTGGTTTTAAAAATTTTTATGACAGTTTTAAGTTACTGTCTAGTGTCCTTTCATTGCAGCCCAAATGTCTTTCACATTTTTTGTAGGGCACTGTACTGCCAAAAAAAAAAAAAACTGTCAGCTATTGTTTCACTAGAAATATCTTAATTTCTGCTTGCTTTAAAATAAATATATACTTGAAAGATAGTATTGCTGGGTATAAAATTCTTGGTTGACAGAGTTTTTTTTTCTTCTCCTTTCCCACTGTCGATCCTACTGCTTTCTAATCTCCATAGTTTCTGAGAAGAAATCTGCTGTTTATCTTGCTGAGGCTCCATTGTACATGAAGAGTCACTGTTTTCAAAATTCTTTCTATTTCTTTAGGTTCTGACAATTTGATTGTAATGTTTTCTGTGTAGAGCTCTTTGAGTTTATCTGCTGGTAGTTTATTGAGCCTCTAGGATGTATGTATTGATTTATTTTGGAAGTATTTTTCCATTAAGACTTCAAATACTTTTCTGTCATATTTCCTTCTGGGACACCTACAATGTATATGTTAGTATATTTGATGATATCCTGCTGGTGCCTCAAGCTCTGTTCATTTTACTTCATTTGTTTTTCTGCTTCTCATATTGAAGATAAGACAACCTCAGTGTTCTTATCTTTAGGTTCACTGAACCTTTCTAACTCTGCTCATATCTGCTTTTGAGCCCCTCTAGTGAGTTTTTCTTCAGTTATTCTGCTTTTCAGCTCCAGAATTTGTTTGGTTCCTTTTCATAATTTCTGTCTTCCTACTGATATTCTCATTTTTCTCATACACTGTTTTGCTAATTTTTTTGTTGATGGTTTTCTTTAGCTCATTCAACATATTAAAGACAGTAGATAGTTGATATAACACCTTCGACTAATAACTACAATGGGCGTTAACAGGAGAGATTCTATCAAATCTTTTTTATTGTTTCTTTATTTTCATTATGTTATTTTTTATTTTTTGAGAACTGTACTTTTTATCTTATTTTTATTTATTCATTTGTTTTGAGGAAGTGTTTCACTCTTTTGCCCAGACTGGAATGCAGAGCTTGATCATGGCTCACTGCAGCTTCAACCTCTTGGATGCCACCATGCACAGCTATTTTTTTTTTTTTTTAATTTTTCATAGATGTGAGGTCTTACTATGTTACCCAAGCTGGTCTTGAATTCCTGGGCTCAAGGAATCCTCCCGCCTCCACCTCCCAAAGTGGTGAAATTACATACATGGGCTACCATGCCTGGTGAGAACTAGACCTTTTAAACATTATGTTGTGGTACATCTGGAAATGTAATTCTTGCACTCTCCAGGGATTGCTGAATCTTACTTGTTCAGGGTTAAAGTGATCATCTGTTTGTGACGTTTGTACACGGTGTTTGCAAGGTGTGTAGTTTTTGTTATATGTGGTCACTGAAGTTTCTTGTGTTTCCTCTGTGGTCAGCTATTGACCTAATAAATATTGCTTTAAATATCTGGCCTCAAAAAGGAGAAAGAAAAACAACACACACATACATTTTCTTTATATAGTAAATTCCTTGGAAGTTTCTTAGGCCCGTGGGTATTGAAGTACTGGTGGCCAGCTTTTGTGTTGGTTCCTCAGTAATCAAAAGCAGCAATGAGATCATGCAATCCAGTATTTGGAAGACTAGGTCCTTTTTGTGTACCTTGGCTCCAGGAAGCCACACTGGGAATGCAGGAAGCTGTCTCCAGGCTGCTTCATGGAGCTGTTGGGGTTGTGGCTGTGGAATGAGTGATAGCTGCTACCATGAAAGATGGAAATTCCATGACATTTATCACCCTCTTTTACTCTACGCCAGAGTTCCAAAATAGTCACTTCTGATAATTTCTGTCAATTGCATCTTTAGATGATATCTTCTTGGCTTTTTTTTTTTTTTTCTTACAGGCGGGATACCTGAAATGCAGAAACATAATGTATATATTTTTGCAGTCATTTAGAAAGCATGAGGGACTGGTAATTTAACTCAGAAAGTATACTCTAAAACCCATGTCTATTTGAGTAATCCAGAAATTCTGGAAAGAAATGTACCTGCTATCACATCTGGTTAAGACCTTGGTCATATTCTGTACAAGTTGGAAACCCAAAGGCTCCTTTCCCACCATTTAGAGGAACCTGAGTTGAATCATGTGCCTTGGCTACTGAAGAAACTACTAACCAGGTTTCAATTTTATCCATGTGTTTGGTCCATTGATCTATTTGTCTATCTTTTCTTTCTTTTTTTTTTTTTTTTGAGACAGAGTCTTGCCCTGTCACCCAGACTGAAGTGCAGTGGCACCATTGCAGCTCACTGCAACCTCTGCCTCCCGGGTTCAAGTGATTCCCCTGCCTCAGCCTCCCAAATAGCTGGGATTATAGGCACACATCACTATGCCCAGCTAATTTAGTATTTTTAGTAGAGACGGGATTTCTCCATGTTGGTCAGGCTGGTCTTGAGCTCCTGACCTCAGGTGATCTGCCCACTTTGGCCTCCCAAAGTGCTGGGATTACAGGCATGAGCCACCGCGCCCAGCCATGAGATGGATTTTCATATCAAATTGTGTGAAAAGTTCATTAATATGGTTTCAGATTCCATATTGCAAATAACCTTCAAGAAACTACTGCTTGTATAATTTTTATGTAGTATCAAAGAAATTACAAAATAATTACAATTATTTGAAAAGTGTGTTAAAATACCTCTCCCTCTTCCATCTGTTTGTATGAAACCAGGTTTTCTTTATATATCATTCAATTAAGCAGTATATGGCAATGGATTAAATTCAAAGCTGATATCCGTTTTTTTTTTTAAGGTAGACATTAAAGAGATTTGAAAAATGTAAAATAGTGCTACCTTTCTTACTTATTTTTGTTTTGGAAAATATGGTTACTTTGTCATAGAAATGTTAGTAATTTTTAAATGAAATTGGATTATTATTTTTAATGAATTAATAAATACCAGTTTCATTTCTAATATGTAAAATACATATGTATATATGTATATGTGTGTATTGCTCATGTAAACAAATGCTCTTTAGAGTTCATTTTTTAAAGAGTTTAAAAGGGTCCCAAGAACAGAATGTTTCAGAATTGCTGCCCTAGGAAAATGTATTAAGAAAGTAAAGTACACGTGAGGAAAAAGAAATTGAAATTTCATTCTGTGGTTTACACTTGGTAGACAAAAGAGCAGTTTATTTGGTCAACATAGTTCTTAATCAGGTCTCATATATACTCACTGAATTCATTGTGTCTTTCTCAAACCATTTGTACCTAAGACATTTATTGGTACAGTATTGCTATTTTTCTGATGCTAACATGATGCTAACATGAGCATTTACTTGAGGATTATAGACCTTTATAAACTATGCTAAAAGGCTTTCCAGAAGTATGAAAACTATAAAAGTTTGCTAGTTGAGCACCTACTTATTACCTTAATCTCTTCCTTTTTAATTGTACTCTTAGTCAATTCTGTGGGCTTACTTCACTGATGAGAATTTAGTATATATGTATATATTTCCTGGGACCTGTGGACAGTTCATTTAGTCAAGGATAAATGTGAATGAATGCAGTTCTATTCTTAGGCCTTCCAGTGTTTGGTGAATAGCCCACTAAAGCTGAAAATATCTGAATGTATATTTTTCTTCATGTTTCTCTTCAGGATGACGTAGCTTTGCCAAAGACTTAGAAGCTAAGCAGAAAATGAGCTTAACATCCTGGTTTTTGGTGAGCAGTGGAGGCACTCGCCACAGGCTGCCGCGAGAAATGATTTTTGTTGGAAGAGATGACTGTGAGCTCATGTTGCAGGTAATTTTGTCAGCCTTCTGTATATGTGTTTATTCAAAACTGGAGATTAGTATATAATCTTTTTCTACTCCTTTAGAAAACAGTGCTATTTAGATTTGAACTTTCTCTCCTTTTAACTCCAGCTATCATTCTAATTAATTTTTTGTCCCCTTGAATCATCTAAAAAAAAAGTTCTAAGTCTTGAGGATTCTATTTTGAAAAATAAGTTCTCAGAATAAGGAAGTTTATTAGTAAGTAGAAAGTTTCACATGATACACTTTTAAAATAAGACATTGCGAAAATCAGCACAGCATGGAGTAAAACTGCATTTTGATCACTGATACTTCAGTGATAAAGGAAGTTAGTTTAAGCACTTTTAGAGATGTTCATTATGATGCCTGCCAGGAGTTCAAGCATAAGTAAAAATTGTTGACTGTTTTTAAAAGCAAATTTTATTGTGTATATTTATTTATTTATTTATTTTTATTTTTATTTTTTTTTTTTTTTTGAGACAGAGTCTTGCCCTGTCACCCAGACTGAAGTGCAGTGGCACCATTGCAGCTCACTGCAACCTCTGCCTCCCGGGT
>NW_012117377.1:5128355-5143556 GCF_000951035.1 Colobus angolensis palliatus | reverse complement strand
AAAAAAATTATGAGTTTTTTTGTAATTTTTTTTTTTTTTTAGTTCATCAGCTATTGTTAATGTATTTTATGTGTGGCCCAAGACAATTCTTCTTCTTCCAATTGGCCCAGGGAACCCAAAAGATTGGACACCCCTGCTGTAAAAGGACAGGGACTAGAGTCTTTCATTCTCACCAGAAGTTTAACAGGAGAAAAGGCCTGGTCAAAATTGTCTGTCTTTGCAGTTTTATGCTCAGATCAGCTAAGGTTTTCCCATTAGTATCAGAAACGTGATTAAGTTAGCAGTCTTTGTTAGGACGTAAATTATATATTTCTGAGGGATTTTTATTAAATTTTCATTGAAATATCCAAGTGGGTTGTGAACATCAAGTTGTCATGCACCTTCTGGTTCAGCTTAATTTAGAGGACATGTGAATTTGATTATGTAGAAATGAAAACAGATTAATGCTTAAGTGGTTAGATACCCATTACATATTCTTCCTGTTCCCTCAGTTTTCCTTGACCCAGTCACTACATACTATGTTCTGTAATCTTGGTCTTCTGCTTAATTCCTGTGGTGGGTGCTGAAACACATTGATACTTTATATACATTTCATAATAAGTAAAAACATAGGATTTTTTTTTCATTGGCTGCTTATTTTAAAAAATAGTTACACAAATGGGGTTGTCTTATTCTGTGAATACTAAACTGATCTTCTTTGCCTTGAGTTCCTGACTACTCTTCTTGAAAAGTTGTTACTGTCTTTATTAAACAAACAAACGATATATTCTTGGGATCCCACATAACAGGCCCACTCCTCACTCCCTAATCCCCGGAGCTGTAATGGCGTCTCACTCGACTCTGTGGACTCTGTTGTTCTCTTAAGTGTGCTCTTATCTTTTGCTGTAGGTGTTTATGTACCGTTAGTGTTCACCATAAGCAGTTGGAGAGCAGGGTACACTGTAGATTAAGGATATTCCAGATTTCAAACAAGTTGTAGACATAGCGAAGCAGCCTGTCCTAAATTACTTCCTCCCCATATCATTTTTTCTCAATATCCCTGATGTGTGTTTATCACACTCCGTTGAAAGCCACCATTCTCTGGCTCCATGAGCAGCTGTTCGACTCCTTTATTCCTGTATCTAATAGTAGCGTTTCACTTTACTTTGGAATTTACCTTTTCTCAACTCTAATTTGAGTTTTTTCTTTGAATTTCAGTCCATTGTCCAAAGGATTTCTGCCCTTTTTCTGTGTACTCTTTTCCTCAGAGACAGATTATTTATGAGGATCCATTAAGTATTTATTGAGAGCCTACATGTACTTGAAATCTCACTTCTCTTACAACATTTGGAGGTTTTATCCTTAGACTAGATCAACTTGATAAATCGACAATGTGGTGAAATTATTTTGCTGAGTGGTGCTATGTTGCTTCTTACCAACTTAAGAACTGAATTTAGTATTTCTTTAGCTTAACCAGAAGAAAAAAAAAACTTAAAACAATGAAGACAAAAATGAATTTTAAGTAATTTTTAGATTTAATGCAGGAGTTTTTTAAAATCTCAAGTTGGTCCACCCTCAAGTCTCCAGCAATTAATCACTTCACCTTTAAGTTGTCCTGCCGGTTGCCGTTTCTCACGGTGGCTTCTGCTGCGGGCAAGCTGTGATTCTCTCTGTATTTGCTTGTCTCTCTACTTTTCAGGGTGGTAGTTTGCCTTGTGACCTCAAGTCTCTGATAAAAGTAAGATGAGTTTTTGGTTTTCAGTTTGTTCAACATTTTTCTTATTATGAAGATGGGAGTGATGACTTCAAATTCTTTGCATGTTGAAGCAGAAACTGGAAGTCATGTCTGTTCCCCATTTTTGATACTCCCTTTGCTTTTAGTATACCAAGGTTCACACAGTAACCCCATAATACACGGTGATCAAGTTCCGATTCATTGGCTCACAGGCTCACAGACTGTTTCTTCTGTGACTATAATGATATTTCCTTTCAATACCCGCTTCCACAGGCTTATAGTTCTTTCGGGTGCTTCCATCTGCAGACAACTTGCTAAGCTCTGGAGAAAGAGAGAGAAAACTTTAAAAGAAACTTAACAGCAATTTTCAAAAACCACAGTTTGCCATTAAAATACCTTTTTTTGACTTCCAGTCCTTTTCCCTCTTAGAGCTGTCCCGTGAATTCCAGCTTTAGAACCCATATTTTAGGTGAAGATAATTCTGCTCTGAAACATATCATATTGTATCTCTTTTCCTCTAAGTCTTTGGACTCTTCATATAGTTTATGCTCATTTTTAGTTTTGAAAGAAGAAAATCCTACAAGGTAAATTTTTTTACAGTAAGATATATAAAACATGGTAAAATTATAATTCACATGATTTCTCTGTAACAGTTTTAAATTTAAAAAAATTAATACATTCAACAAAGTCAGCTGATGTAAATTCTCAATAGTAGAACATGTGAATGTAGTAGAAAAGAATATCTTTCAAATTCAATGCTTTCCTCTTTGGGGAGTGATGCTAAAAATTTTTGTTGTATAGTGGCACTATTTTGATATCATTTAATCCACATTAACTTTGATATTTCTGTATATTTACTGTTCTGTTAATGCTAGTGTCTAGCCAAAATGTGATTGGTATTTATTCTAGTATTTTCTTGTATTTATTAACTTAAAAAATTTCTTTCAGTCTCGTAGTGTGGATAAGCAACATGCTGTCATCAACTATGATGCCTCTACGGATGAACATCTAGTGAAAGATTTGGGCAGTCTAAATGGGGTAAGTTAAGGGTTTATTTTTTGTCTTCTTGGAACATTTGTTTAATATTGTAAGAAGAAAAATCAGATTACTTTTCCTAGCTACATTTTCTTTTTCTTTAATTTGTATTTTATTTTTGAGTGCTTATCAGGTACATAGCACTTTGGGGACCATCCAGTAGAATATGAAACTAGCCCATATTCCAAAGAAACTGTATAAGCAGATGAGTCCAGAAGGTGGTTGTCATTGTCTGTGATGGCTAAAGAAGACTTCTTTAAGAAGCTGGAACCTAAGCTGGACTTCACTATATGGCTGTAATTTATATGAGGGAAAATGGTAAAAAGTCATGGCAGTAAGAATGCAAAAAAGTACTCTCAACGACAGGGAAGTAATGGTTAACTTTAGAAAATACAGATGGAGCCAGGCGCGGCGGCTCACACCTACAATCCCAGCACTTTGGGAGGCCAAGGTGGGGAGATCACCTGAGGTCAGGAGTTCGAGACCATCCTGGCCAACATGGTGAAACCGTTTCTACTAAAACTACAAAATACAAAAGTTAACTGGGCGTAGTAGCGCATGCCTGTAGTTCCAGCTTCTCAGGAGGCTAAGACAGGGGAATCAGTTGAACCCAGGAGGCAGGAGGCAGAGGTTGCAGTGAGCCAAGATGGCACCACTGCACTCCAGCCTGGGTGACAGAGTGAGACTGCATCTCCAAAAAAAAAAACAGAAAAGAAAAGAAAGATAGAAAGGTGCCGGAGAGTAGACAACTTTCTCTGCTAGAGTAAAAAAGGTGAAACAACATAACTATTTGCCTTCACAAATATAGTACGTTATCTAAACACCAGTATTCATTATTCTTGGAATTCATACGTTGAATATATTTTTGTGTTACTGAAGTGAATTTTTTCTTATTTCTTCATTTGGTCTTTCTAAATTTGACATAATATAAGTAGCCACAAACTAAAAAGAATGCTAAAGTATTGAATTATTTCTCTTATTTCAGTTTCTTCATTTTCTTATGGTTCTGCAAACACAAGCAGATACTGTGTGGTTCATGTCTGTGCTGTTGAAATTCTTGAAGTGAATTTAACAGAAATAAGTGTATCCCAACTGCTTCAGGCTACTCATGCTTTTCAAATGTGCATCAAACATTATATACAAGAACATGCAGAAATTTGGCAAATATGGTAATACTTTTTTTTTTTTTTTTACCAATTCTGAATTGACCTGCTACTGAAGGACTTTTATATTTATTCTTTGAGATAAATACAAATTTTTTGTAGGCATGTTTTTCTGTTGGTTTTATTCAAGACTTTTTTTTTGTTCTCGGTTTTATTCAAGCTTTTTTTTTCTCAAAGCACATAGAATTAAGTGTACGTTCTTCATGTTTGCCTTGAAATCTCTCACATTTGGCATTATTCACCTTTTCAGATTGATGCTCCATCATTACATTTTCTCTTGCTCTTCTTCCAAAACAGCAGTCTGCCTGCTATACTATGTCTTTCTTCAAATAACTTGTTCGATTTTCTTCAGTCTACTATTTCTCCCATCTCCCTTGCCATTCATAAAAGTTGTACACATTTTTTAAAGTAAAGCTCAAGTTCTACTTCTTTTTGAAGAGATGAAACAGAGGCCTGTTTACTTAGGAATTTTAACCTGCTGATGTTGACATGTTGAAAGGGTTAAAATTAACAGACATGAGCAAAGTAGGTAGAAGCTGTTGTAACAGTAGGCATGAATGTTAGCAATTTTGATTCTCAACTCCTCTCCTCTTTGCTAGAGTTTCTCTCTTCCTTCTCCACACCCATAAGCCTTTGTGTGCTTGATTAGCCTGGTGTTAAATCTACTTTCATACCTCTGTAGCTGTGCTGAATTATGAGCTCCTGAATAAGTTCATGTGCCTTCTGCTTCTGTGAACACAGTGCCTGGCAGAGAGTTCTGCACAGTGCATGAACCCAGTCAATCTTCCTTGAGTGGAATTGAATTAATTTTCTACTTGAAGAATTTATAGTGAACAATTTTAACTTCCATATGTGGATTATTTTAACAATGTCATATTGTCTTTAAGTCTAGAAAGTTGCATCTTGACAACAGATGAACAGTGCTCGTCTGCAGGTCTTTCCATTATTATTGTGGAAATAGTAAGTGGGAAGACTATGATCAAATATGGAAATTACTTGGCGTTGGTTCCAAAAATAATCAGGTGAAATGTGAATGATATCTTTCTTATAATTTGATTATACTCAATAATACTGTGAAAGATACTAACTCATGGAGAGCAACATCTGCATTTTGAGTTAGAAATCAGTATCAGGATTTGAAACTCAGATATGTTATTTATCTGAGTTTCAGTGTAATCTGGGACAAATCACTTAATCTCTCTGAAATTCAGTTTCCTCATATATACGGCCTTCCAAAGTGTGTAAACGTGTTACGAGCTGAGGTTTATGAAAGCAAAGATGCAGTGCAGAATCTTGCTTCAGCTATTAAATGATGAAATAATTCCTGTTCTGTAGTGTTGTTATGAGGATTAAATGTAACAGGACATTTGAGTGTGTGCTTAGTGTAGAACTTTCAAGCATTACGTAAATTATAAATATACTGTTACCCAAATGACAGCCTAAGAAACATGCCGTAAAGGTCTTTAGCAGCCAGAAAATGTCAAAAGTCTAGGAAGTACCAACTGTCATGCATTTTAGTCATAAGAGAACTTGTAGACTATTATTCACAGATTATTTACTATTCTTATCCATATTATTCTAGAACTTTAAGTATCAGGTTAAAAGTAGTAATTTTGGAGGTAGGGGACACAGTGTGGTGGTTATGGACCCAGCTTTGACGTCACCTTGGACAAGTTACCTAAGTTCCCTATTCCTCAATTTTTTAAAAAAATGGTACTCACAGGTTGTGTGTTTTGTGTATGTTGTGAAGATATAAATAAGCTAATAATTTTAAACACAACAGTACATAGTAAGCATTCAGTAAATGTAAGTTATTTTTATTATGGTAAGAAAAGCAGCAAAGACAAGTTTAGCACCCTGTAGCCTATACACTTTTCAAAGAATTCACTGTTACTGTTTAGAAAAATCACTTACCAACTAAATTCAACGTAAAAATGATCATTTCCACTGCTGTCCCCTTTCACCCTATCCCAGAATACACTCCCAAGGGACCTAGATTTACAATGTGTGGAATTGCCGCCAGAAATGAGGTGGTTCTGCCTCAGAAAGCTACAGTCGGTTCCGTTGCTGATTTTTTTTTTTTTTTTTTTTTTGAGACGGAGTCTGGCTCTGTCACCCGGGCTGGAGTGCAGTGGCCGGATCTCAGCTCACTGCAAGCTCCGCCTCCCGGGTTCCCGCCATTCTCCTGCCTCAGCCTCCCGAGTAGCTGGGACTACAGGCGCCCGCCACCTCGCCCGGCTAGCTTTTTTTTGTATTTTTAGTAGAGACGGGGTTTCACCGTGTTAGCCAGGATGGTCTCGATCTCCTGACCTCGTGATCCGCCCGTCTCGGCCTCCCAAAGTGCTGGGATTACAGGCTTGAGCCACCGCGCCCGGCCCGTTGCTGATATTTTCATGGGCCATTTTCCTGCACGCACATTGAAGGTTCTCTTTCTTGGAACCCCTGTTTGCCTTCAGTTCTCTGGTAGCCACCATGGCCTCTGCCACACCCTTCCTGTGCCATTCCAAGCCTGCCATTGGTTGCTGTACTGCCCCCGTCAGCAGTCTGTGTTCCAGCCACACTGTGTCCCCTTTGCACACTAGAGTTCCTGCCAGCATCAGACCTGTGTGGTATAGAGTAGAGAATGGTCTTCACTAAAGGTTGAAAGGAAAGGTTAGGGAAGGAAAGGAGGCTTTTGTAGCTGGCAGAGAGATTGAGGTGGTTGTGCTCTGGTTCACTTTCCCAGATCATCAATGTAATGTATGCTGGCTATATGATTTTATACTATCAATTATGTCATTTAGTTGTATGTAAATTAAATAGGTATTTATTTAAGTTTAGTTTGCTTCTATGGGGTTAGTGGTTTGAATGGAGGAATTTGGGGAGCTGGTTTAGCTTGGGCACCTAATCTTTCTTGATGTAGAATGCTCATAGAATTTGTAGTTCAGAGAGCTGAGTTTGAATCCCAACATTGCCACTTCCGTACTCCAAGCTCTTAATGATTACTTCATTCTCTTTGCCTCATTTTCCTCACCACCAGTTAAAGGTGTGTTCAAATGGCACTGACAAAGAAACAAAACTCATTTTTTTTTTCTGTATCTAAGCTATTAAAATTTGTTGTAGTTAAATGATTTTTCCTCTTGCTCTTTGAAATTTTCTCTTTTCCAATGGTAATTTTAGGCCTTCAGGAGACTATTTCCTCACAGATGTTTTCACTTGCATTTTTGTGAACTGAAACTTTGTGTCTGGCTCATATTTCCTAAGCCTTCTTAGACTTTAGGGAATAGTTCTGTCATAAATGGCAGCATGTTAAAATTATGTGTTTCTTCATCTCTGGAAGTGCCGAGTACACGTGTTCAACACGCAACAGGTGTTTAATATTTAAGAGAGTTATGCAGTCTTAAACTTAAATGGATCTTCTAGGTCATCGTAGGCCTTTTGAATAAATGTGGTATTTTAGGTTCTTAGAGACAGTTTCAAATAAAATTGGCTCAGATTTTCAGAACTGTAACACTCCTCTTCAATACTGTATCTAGTTGTTTATCTTTTGCCTAGCAGACATTACTAAATTAACATTTTCTTTCATCCTTTTTCATCATTTTCCTCATTTCTCCTGTTTTGTAATTACAATCATGCATCCCATAATGGCAGACCATATACACGGCAGTGGTCCCATAAGATTATAATGGAGCAGAAAAATTCCTGTCTGTGTTACAATTGCATACAATATTCAGTATAGTAACATGCTGTATTGTATAGGTTTGTACCCTAGGCGCAATGGGATATACAACACAGCCTGAGTCTGTAGTAGGCTATATTATCTAGGTTTGTGGAAGTACCGTAAACTCTGTAATGTTCGTACAGTGAAGTAAATCACTTAGTGATGCGTTTCTCAGAATGTTTCCCCGTTGTTAAGCAATGCATTAATGTATCCTCTTAATACTTTGGTAAACTCAAGACATAAGTTTGAAAACACTCTGAAATCTTCATTTTGGAAATGAACCTGAAGTTAGAGTTTATGTCGCAGAAGCCTTTGAATTTTCTTTGTATTCCAACTTCAACCTTTCTGTAAAACATGTTGGAAGCTTGTGATTTAGGACAACTCAATGACTCATTCTAAGATATAATCTAGAGTCTTCATGATATTCCACTATCTCCATATATGTGCTTGAAACTAAGATTGTAACTTTTTCTGATTTCTTTTGTAGACTTAAAACTGTTATTTTATGGCATATTACAAAGAGCTATTTATGCATAGGAATTTGAGGGTTTAATAACCTAATCCATTTATGTATTTTACTGTAACTTCCTCACCATGGAAGGGCAGTTTTCTCAAATAAGCTATTATGGCCATCTCAAATCTAGTAATATAGAAGATGATAAAAATGGAATTAAAAAGGAAAGAATAAAGTAATTTTTAAAATTTCAGTTTATCAAAGAAAAACTTGTTGGGTGTTTATTTAATGTCTGCACAGGCAGTTAAGCATAACCTTTGTTCTGTGTTCTATAAATCTAGAGCAAATTCTAGGGCCTTAACTCTAAGTAAGCCAGTAAAGATAGTCATCACCATTTAGCATCTGTATCCAGTGGACCCTTTTTTAAAAACATATGTACAAATAATTTACAAGAGAATAAAAACATATTGTACAAATAGTTTACAAAAGAATAAAAACATATTGTATAAATAATTTACAAAAGAATAAAAACATATTGTACAAATAATTTACAAAAGTAAGAATAAAAGGGTAATTAAAACAACTTGAAATTTTAATAAAAAATTAGGCATGACAAACTCAAATTTTCTTCCATGTTTCCCTGTTATTTAAAGGTATATACTGCTCATCAGTGACATGTATTCACCTGGAACATATATCCATCTTATAAATGCTGATTCCAGATCTCAAGTACTGTGTGCCTTTAGTTGATTCTAGTGTATTATTTCTGGTTCTTCTTGTTCTTGCATGGTCAAAACACAGTGTTTTAAAAACTTTGGCTGGGCACAGTGGCTCATGCCTGTAGTCCCAGCACTTTGGGAGGCCAAGGTAGGTGAATCACCTGAGGTCAGGAGTTTGAGACCAGTCTGGCCAACCTGGTGAAACCCCATCTCTACTAAAAATACAAAAATTAGCCAGGTGTGGTGGCAGGCCCCTGTAATCCCAGCTACTTGGGAGGCTGAGGCAGGAGAATCACTGAAACCTGGGAGGCAGAGGTGGTAGTGAGCTGAGATCTGCATTGCACTCCAGCCTGGGCGACAAGAGCGAGACTCTATCTCAAAAAAAAAAAAACCTTAACAGCTTATAATTTTGTTAATAGGATAGCCATCTTTTTTCCTCCATAACTGCAAAACATTTGTTATTTTTAGATTTATAAACAATAATTAGAAGCTCAACCCAATAATTTTATGTCTACATCATCTCTTTCCTTCTAGTCACCTTTCTATAAATAATTGTGTTGAGAATATGTCCACTTACATACTATGTCAAATAAGTATTGGAACACAGTTGTAAAAAAAAGAAAGAAGGCTGTCAATATTGCTTGTAAAATATGACACTTCTTTTAAAATGAGGCTGGCCACGGTGGCTTATGCCTGTAATCCCAGCACTTTGGGAGGCCACTGCGGGAGGATTGCTTGAGCCCGGGAATTCAAGACTAGTCTGGACGACATAGTGAGACCCCACCTACAAAAAATTTAAATATTAGCAGGGTGTGGTGGCACGAGCCTCTAGTCCCAGCTACCGAGGAGGCTGAGGTGGGAGAATCACCTGAGCCTGGGAGGTCGAGGCTTCAGAATGAGATGTGGTCCGTGCCACTGCACTCCGTCTTGGGTGACGGAGCGAGACCCTGTCTCAGAAAGAACCCCAAAAACAAAATCCCCACAAAACCCAAAATCATTCATATTCTTTTTGAAAAATACTGCCTGATTCTTACTGAATGACTAACTGGATGAAAATTTCTTTTTTTTCCGTGGAAACGTTCTTTCTCATTGATTCTTGCATTAGAGAAAATGTGTCTATGACTGTCTTCATCTGAAGACACAGAGTCAGTTATACTAATTTTGCTTATGCATCATTATCGTAGTCTAGAATCCCACTCTCTTGTGTTTATCTTATAATTATGAAATATCTTCCTGTCTGTTTTCTTCTCTTTGCCTTTATGAATGTTAAATCAGAAATTCTGAATTTTCAGCTGTGCTCCTTAATAGGTGAAAAAAGAAACCCCAAAATGTATTAAGATTGTATCTCCAGATGTCTTTTATATCTTCTTGGAAAGATGATGAATATTTTGGCCACTGCAGTAAGATAACTAAAGAATGATGAAATAGTGATTTATTTCACTATTGCATCATACTTCTAGGTCTGTGCTTTTCACTACAATAGCCACTGACCGTGTGTGCCTGTTGAGCCCTTGAAATGTGGAGTAGTCTGAATTTTAAAGACCTAGTACCAAAAAAAGGAAAAAAAAGAATGTGAAATATCTTGTTAGTTTTTATATAAATAATTTGCTGAAATGGTACTGTTTTGGATATATTAGGTGCAATGTATAATATATTATTAAAACTAGTCTCACCTCTATCTTGTTTCCTTTTTTATGTGCCCACTAGAAAATATAATTCGGCCAGGCATGGTGGCTCACACCTGTAATCCCAGCATTTTGGGAGGCCAAAATGGGCATATCATTTGAGCCCAGGAGTTTGGGATCACCCTGGACAACATAGGGAGACCTTGTCTCTACAAAAAAATACACAAAAATTAGCTGGGCATGGTGGCATGCACCTGTAGTCCCAGCTACTCAGGAGGCTGAGGTAGGAAAATCACCTGAGTCTGGGAAATCAAGGCTGCAGTGCACCATGATCGCACCACTGCGACCCTGAAAGAAAGAGAGAGAGAGAGAAAAGAAAGAAAATATAATAATAAATGTGGCTTACGATATTTTTTGTTGGTTATTGCTTCTGTTATTTTGTCTTATTATTTGGGTCACTTTTAGCATTGTTAAGAATAATTGATGAGTAAAGATTAAATAGTTACTAGGATGATAAAATAGCAGAATTTCAACATATCGGAAAAATAAGATCACTGAAACCTGAAAATGTATCTCAGATTCCTAAAAGGATCCAGAGGACCCATATGACAATTGCAAACTGAATTCAGTTTTATTCTATTTTCTTAAAGTAAATTTTCTTCTTCTTCTTTATAATAATTCCAAAACTAAAAGTAGTGAAATGTCAATGCTTACACATAGTCAGAATTTCTCAAAAAGCTAAAATTGGGTTGAGCAAACCCTGATGGTATATTAACAGTTAAATATTTTACCCTTTACGGTTTGCCAGCTTTAGATTAGGAGCTTTTCTTGGCACCATTTTTAGGAACTATTCTAAGTGCCTAAACTCATCTTGGCAGCACTGGGTTCTTTGTGTGTTACCAGTAATAGAGATAAAAGGCTTAGTATAAAATCATTTATCAGCCTACAGGCTGCATGGCACATCTTATGATACTCAGGCTGTATTAGCCACCATATGATATGTACTTTAAACTCTCAGATTTGAGAATTTGCTTATCTAAAATGTAAGAATTAATACCTCATATGTAACCTAACATCTTTTTTTGTTTCCTTGTAGACTTTTGTGAATGATGTAAGGATTCCGGAACAGACTTATATCACCTTGAAACTTGAAGATAAGCTGAGATTTGGATATGATATCCTTAAATGGTTTTATGTACTTATTAAATTTATTCAAATATGTTTACTGTGATGTAAATTAACATTTTTGAAACACAATTCAGAATACAGATATGCCAGAATTTCTATTTATTGGGTGCCTTCCTATACTAAAATACCTATGTATTTTTAGTTATTATGCCTGTTCCTAAAAATAATCCTGGAAAAGTTGGTGGACTCAGCGTTTGTTTTTTTTTTTTTCTCTCTCTCTGTATTTATATAGTTTCAGCAGCAGTCTCACTGAAGTGCTATTGCATATATAATTTGAGCATCAAAGAATGTAACTGGGGAGAGGACAGGGGAATGTTTAATTTTAGTCCAGCCTAGGGATTGCTTTCAGGTGGAACATGAGGCATGAATCAGCCTCCTGGGATGAATGTAAGAATTTAAACCTACTTTTCCTCCCATCCCTCCCGTTACTGTTTAATGCATCACAGCTATATTGCCTATTAAATACAAACTTTTCAATATCCTGTGTCTTCTAAGACCTCCGCTCTCTGATTAATCCACAATATGCATTTAGTGTGTATTTAAAATTCTTATGTTTAAAATTAGGAATCTAATAATTGAACAAGAACATGATTGTATTAAATTGCATGGGGTAGCGTGAAGAATCTCTAGTGAAGGGAAGGAGCATGATTGCAGAAGAAGGAAGACATTTCCGTTCATAGTAGGCAAGAAGCTTTGTAAAAAGGACTTAAGTACATTTAATTAAAATACAGCTATTCCATATTATGCTGAATTTTTTTTTTTGAGTTTTAGTTTTTTTGAATTGCTACTTTTATCGGGACTTTGGTAATAAAGAATGTATTAAGCATAGCAATTTGGATGGACTTTTGTCACCGTAGCAGAAAAAGTGTAGTCTCAGCTAAATAGAGTCGATGGCCAAAGTAAATGTATTAACACTATATAAAATTGTTCCTTGAAATTTATGAAAAATAGGCTAGGTGCTGTGGCTCACACCTGTAATCCCAGCACTTCAGGAGGCCGAGGCAGGTGGATCATGAGGTCAGGAGTTCGAGACCAGCCTGATCAACATGGTGAAACCCTGTCTCTACTAAAAATACAAAAAAAAAAATTTAAAAATAGCTGTTCATGGTGGCACGCACCTGTAATCCCAGCTACTCCAGAGGCTGAGGCAGGAGAATCGCTTGAACCCAGGAGGCAGAGGTTGCAGTTCGCCAAGATCACACTACTGCAGTCTAGCCTGGGCAACAAAGCGAGACTCTATCTCAAAAAAAAAAAACAAAAAAATTACAAAAAATAATATTACAACTTTTTAAAGTTTAAATCTAAAAAAGTTTTGTAGCATACCTTATAATGTTCACACTTGTAGAGCCAAAGGAATATACAAAAAGCCAAACCATTAAATAGTAATACTTGTGTATATTTTAAGTCTTTAAAAAAATATGCATCAGTGAAATAATTAAGAATTAGCATTAAAGCCTTAATGAATGGTTGTCATTTTCTACCAGCCTAAGTTTCATCAAGAACAAATAGAAGTATATTTTGAATTTAGGTACCTCCTTTAATCCATTTGGCATCAACTGTTTCGAATCATGAGAAAACACTAGGAAATTCAAGTTTTAGTAAAACTCTAAAGTTAACTTTGAATTTTATATCAAGAAGAAAGTATTGAGGAAGAAACCTCATGCTTTTACAAATAGTATACCATTTTCTTAACAGCAAACTGACATTTTTCTCTTACATACCAGGTCATAATATGTCTATCTAAAATTGTTGGGACAAATGTTTTGTCCCAAAGGCTTTCTTAGGGTTGTACACTTAGTGTTGAGCCATAACTACTGTCTGGATGCCCAGAGGAGGCTCATATAATTTTATTATTTTAAAATAGGATCTGTTATAGTGGCAGAAATCATATTATAGATGTAATTTTAAAAGCAGATTTTATTTATTTACTTGTGCCTGTATTTAGCTATACTAGATAGAAGACATTTTTGTACTTTATTCTAATTAAAATTAATCTTAATAGGCAATCTATAAAACTGCTATACTTTGGAGTGAAAAATGATTTTAATTAAAATGCTACAGCAGGCCGGGCACGGTAGCTCACACCTGTAATCCCAGCACTTTGTGAGGCCAAAGCGGGCGGATCACCTGAGGTTAGGGGTTCAAGACCAGCCTGGCTAACAACGGTGAAATCCCATCGCTACCAAAAAATACAAAAATCAGCTGGGCGTGGTGGCGGGCACCTGTAATCCCAGCTACTTGGGAGGCTGAGGCAGGGAGAATTGCTTCAACTTGGAGGCGGAGGTTGCAGTGAGACCAGATTGTGTCACTGCGTTCCAGCCTGGTTGACAGAGCGAAACTCTGTCTCAAATAAATAAAATAAAATAAAATGCTACAGCAATAGAAGGAGCAATTTAACATGGATTGAGACTAAAATTAGGCAACGTAAGTCTCTTTTCTAACTGGAGAAATAAATGATTTGGAGAAGCACATACTCAGTGAAATATACAAGCTTTTAAAATGACAGTAAACTCATGAGGAGTACTACAATGCTGCAGTAATCAAGAAAAACTTCAGAAAGTGATCATCTTCAGGTAGCCAAAAATGAGACTGATAAGGAAACCTAAGTTTATTCATTTTCTAATTATTTATTAAATGTCTCTTATGTTCCAGGCATAGTCCCAGTGGTTTGGGGAATATAATTGTGAATAAAATAGATGATAATCACAGTCCTCCTGTAGCCTACAGTTGAATGGGATCGAAGGGACTGACAACACACACTAGAAGTGAGGGTATTAGAGGATGGTAAGTTCTGTGGAAAAGCGTGTGAAAGGGGGAGGCAGAGAGCTAGTGTCGCTAAGTGGGGAGTTACAGTTTTGAAAAGAATATTCATGAAGACCTCAGGAGAAGCCAGCACTGGGGCAACGATGCGGAGAAAGTAAAGAAGTTAGCCATGTGGACATGCGGAGAAACTGTCCTGCAAACAGATGAGCGTACAGTGCACAGGGCTTGAAGCATAGACATGTTCGACGTATTGGAGGATAGCATTGAAAAGCCAGCATGGTCGGAGCCAGCAAAGAACTTGAGTATATTAGGGGTCAGAATGTATCAGTTGTCATAGGATATTATATGGATTTTAACTTTTATTCTGAGTGAAATGGGTAGTCTTTGGAGGTTTGTGTTTTTTTATCAGAGGAGTGATAAATGACATATGTGTAAAAAGATCCTCTGGCTACTCTTGTTCAAAGAAAACCAAAGGTGAAGTGGGCAGGCGTATAAAAAGAGAGACCAGTTAGGAAGCTACTGCAGTAGTTCTAGTGAACAATAAAGGAGGTCTGGACCAGGGTGATATATCTGGAGGTAGAAATGATTCAGTGTATATTTTGAAGATGGAGCCAATAAAATTTTCTGATTAGATTGGATGTAGAGTAAAAGAAAGAGTCAAGGATGAACCAGAATTTAGGCCTAAGCAATATGAAAAAGGAAGGCATCATTTTAATAACTGATAGAGAACTCAGTAGCAACAGGTTTTGTGGAGAATATGGGAAGAATCATCTCAAAATACCAGCTTTAGGCGTAACCAGGTTTTCACAATTTTTCTGTTTTCTATTTGATTTGTGGAGA
>NW_012117377.1:5095548-5126326 GCF_000951035.1 Colobus angolensis palliatus | reverse complement strand
CAAAAAAAAAAAAAAAAAAAGATATTATTGCTGGGTATCGAATTCTGGGTTGGCTTTTTCTTATTTTTAGCACTTTAAAGATGTTGCTCCACTGTATTCTCACTCACATTATTTTCCGTTGTCCCTGGCTTTGAACTGTTTGGTTATGATGTGTCTTGGTGGTGTAGCTTTCTTCTTTCTTCTTCTTTCTTTCTTTTTTTTTTTTTTTTGAGACGAGTCGCCCTCTGTTGCCCAGGCTGGAGTGCAGTGGCCGGATCTCAGCTCACTGGAAGCTCCGCCTCCCGGGTTTAAGCCATTCTCCTGCCTCAGCCTCCCGAGTAGCAGGGACTACAGGCGCCCGCCACCTCGCCCGGCTAGTTTTTTGTATTCTTTTAGTAGAGACGGGGTTTCACCGTGTTAGCCAGGATGGTCTCGATCTCCTGACCTCGTGATCCACCCATCTTGGCCTCCCGAAGTGCTGGGATTACAGGCTTGAGCCACCGCGCCTGGCCTCTTCTTCTTTCTTTTTGTTTATTGCTTTTTTATTACCGTCTTGGGGTTTGTTGACCTTCTAAAATCCAGTGGCTTTATAGTTTCAATCAAATTTAGAAAAAATCTCCACCATTATTTATTTTAAAGTTCATCTCTTCTGCGTTGATTTCCATTGATTAATTTTTACACTCACAGTAATTTTTTATTGGATGACAGACATTGTGAATTTACTTTGCTGAGTGTTATATGCATATTTTAGTATTTGTATCAATATTATTTGAGCATTGTTCTGGAATACAAGTTACTTGGAAAGAGTTTTATCACTTTGGGTCTTTAAGATTTGTTAGGCTTCTAAGATTATTCTGGGCTAATTATTATCATCTACTGAGGCAAGACCTTTCTGTATGTTCTATGGGAGGGGGTCAGTAAACTCATTGACCAAATCTGGCCCTCAGGCTGTTTTGCACTGCAGAGTTGAGTAGCTGAAGCAGAGATCATATGGCCTGAAAAACCTGAAAGATTTACTACCTGGCCCTTTACAGGAAAAGTTTGCTGACTTGTGCTCTACCCAGTGACTCATGAATCATGCATGAGGTTTTACAGTCTGGCTGTTGGGAGTAGGTAGTACTCCTGGCCCTGTGTGGGCACTGGGTACTATTATCTCTAATATTATTTTCCAGAGACTGAATATCTCTGGAATTCTCTTTCTGTGCAGGCTTCTCTTCACTACTCAGTCCTGTGAATTCCAGTAAATGTTGATTTGCTTCGTCTGTTGACTTCATTTCCACCACAACTCAGGGAGTCTGCCAAGCTCTGTCTGGATTATTCTTCCTCGCAGTGTGACCTAGAAACTTTCACAGGGCAGTGAGTTGGGGCAGTGATTGGACTCTTGCTTTGTTGCCCTTCTCTCAGAGATCATTGTCTTTTGTTGCCTGAAGCTAATTGTCTTGTAAAACATTGTGTCATGTGTTTTACCCATCTTTTAGTTGTTTAATGTAGGAGAATAAATCCAATTCTTTTTACTCCATCTTATCCAGAAGATTGAGAAGTTGATTTGGGGCATGTTGAACGTAAAGTTGTATACAGGGGTGAAGTATAAGCTAAATAAATGAATGTGGGGATTTTTATTATATAAATAATATTTAAAACCATAAGACTGAATGAGATCATTAAGGGACTGAATATAGATTGATAAGAGGTTCAAGGACTGACACCTGGTACATTCCAATATTAAGAGATGGGTGAGATTAGGAACCAGTAAAAGAGACTAAGAAGAAACCACTAATGTGCTAGGAGGAAAGGCAGAGTACGGTATGGTTTCCACATTTCATGGGAAATTATTTACACATTACTTAAATATCTTGAATCACAAGATCCACCCCCTCATCATTTTAATAGTATAAGTCATCATAAGTAAGAACCCAGTACCTTCTATTTTAAAATTGTGATCTGTATATTTTCCCAAAGAAATCGTATATTCCTGCATAATGGCCCACAAAATGATTGGGTTAGTCATATTGGAAACCAGGTTAAAGAAAACTCCAACACATGTCATAGCATCTAAAACTATAATCTGTACTTCTAGCACTATATGTACCACTGTTTGGTGGGCTGTCCAGACAATGGCTGCTGAAATGATCAAGGGGAAGTTAAACGTAAGCAAAAATTAAGAACTTTCATTAAGAGAAGTTAAGATTTTTCCTTATCTGTGTGGTTGATATCCATAACAAAACATGAACATGTTAATATTTTTCAAATTTCAAAAATAGAGGACATTTCTCAAAGCTTAAAAGAAGTGAATTTTAAAAATTAATGGAAATGAGCTTCTTTGGATGAATGAATGAAGTGATAGAGAAGTTTAAGTCAGTTGTTTGAAAACTATGTTTTTAAAGAACAGGGTCTTCTCCAAGTTAGAAAGATAGTCATCTCCTAAAATAAAATGATACATTTTTCTGAAGGTGTAGGCAGAATTAAACAAATAGATAAAATTTTCTCCTTAGAAAGTTTCCTGCTCTTAACTTTCTTTTAAACTCTTACTGTCTCCTAGGACCTACCTTACTAAAAGTACTCTGTGGACTCTAATTTAGCATAATTGTATGTTTCGTTATCAATTATTGTTAAATGAGGGAAAATTTCCATATTTTTAATGAAAAGGAAACAGTTTTGGGTATCTCAAGAATTTCTAGGGATAGCCTTATTACATATTTTTTTAAATCACATGTATAAAATATATTAATTTTGAAAAATATGTTTTTCTCATCTTTCCTTGTATAAAATAATTGTATTCAAGTATTCTTACTTATCTGACGTGATTTTTGAAAGACATGTTTACAGTGATATCTGACACTTCATATTTTTGGTCATACTCCTTGGAATAACTAATGCTGTTTAAAATTTTGCTGTTTTTAATCTTGTCATTAAAATAAAAGAGTGGGAAGAACCATGTCTAAGAACACATTACTAGTGTTCAGGGGAGTGTCCACAGTCCTACTTTTAGATAAACATTTCTTGAATAAATTGACTTCGGTCAATACAGGGGCATGGCTTACAATAGCAGTCATAGTCTTCTATAAAGAAGTGGGGAAATAACCTATCAGATTATGATTTTTAATAAAGAAGAATTCAAACTTTTTATAGCGTACTGATATCATAAGTTATTGTACCTCAGTTTGTCATTTTTTTTGATTAGCAAGTTAAAAATAGCTACATAGATCTGCACCACTAAAAAGATGGTAGCCTTGGAGGGAAAAGCTGGGGCTAGAGCAGACTCCAGATCTCACAGTTACGCCGGAGTTCCCGGATGAATTAGTGACCCAGCAAGACGCTTCTTGAGGTCTTCTTCGTTTCCACACACACAAACCTTTTTGGAAGGTAAAATGTTTGAACCTTAGAAGGATGACTCCTCTCAAGCTCTGCATGACCTGAAGCGTGTCTAGGTTGGAAGAGGATACCTTAGATGGGCCCTGGGAAATTGCCTTTGGGCACTCCCGGGAGGTAAGCCTGAAGCACCCGAAAACCCTCACAACAGGCTGAAATCACTTGTGTTTTCCATGGAAAAAACGGTAATGATTGTCAATTTTTAATGCCTTATTCCCATTAAAAAAGTAGGAATGCTATGAATTTTCTTTAGCTGTTTATGAGTTTTTGGGGGATAAAACAAAGTTACTAGACAATATTATTATTATATTTAAAGCAAAGTTTTTACCATAATATTGCTTCAGGGAACTCACATCTGTAACCACGTTAGATAAAGAGCAATTTTCAGAAGAGAATGAAAAACTTCAATAATATCTGCAGTAGTCGTGCCAGTGTTTTTCTATATTATATATACGTGTTTATATAAAATTCATACTATATGTTATCTAAATATGTGAATGTATGTATACTTAACCAAACTCTAGGTTTTTTCTTATAATAGCTTAATCACATTTTTGTCTTTTTAAAGAAATTTCAATAGCTTTAGGGGTACAAGTGAGGTTTTGGATACATGGATGAATTGCACAGTGGTGAAGTCTGGGATTTTAGTGCACCTGCCACCTGAGTAGTATACATTGTACCTCAACAGGTAGTTTTTCATCCCTCATCCCCCTTCCGACTTCCCCACTTCTGATTATCCAATGTCCATTATACCACTCTATATGCCTTTGTGTACCCATAGCTTAGGTCCCACTTGGAAGTGAGGATATGTGGTATTTGGGTTTTTGATTCCTGAGTTACTTTACTTAGAATAATAGCCTTCAGTTCCATACAAGTTGCTGCAAAAGACACTATTTCATTCTTTTTTATGGCTGAGTAGTAGTCCATGGTATATATATACCACATTTTCTTAATCCACTTATCAGTTGGTGGGCATTTAGATTGATTCCATATATTTGCAATTTAGACATTATCTTTTATTAAATATACTTAGTTATGAGATGTGTATTTCCATGTGTACCAGCAAATATATACCAGTGTATGAATGTGACAAAAAGGAAAATTTTAATATTTCAAGGCTATAGGAAAAAGCAATGTAGATTAATAGGAGAGCCCTGGCCTGGGATTCGGTTGACTAGACTCTTGTTTTGGTTTCTGTCCGTCCACTGCCCAAGTTCTTTATTTATGAAACGGAAGAATTAATGGAATTGAATAGAATATTTCCCAAAACTCTTTATATTTACAATTCTGAATTTTTATTATTTTAACAAGTAGAAACCTAGAGTAAATACAAGTTTCCTACTTCCCTTATGCTTGGGAAGTCATCTTTTTCTCCCCAAGTAGTCATGATAGTTACAGCTTTCTACCCTTGAAGTCATAAGTGCTCTGAACTGGTAAAGAATAGAATTTAGTACATGGTTATAAAAGTCCTTTCATTACAGAGTTAAGTAATGGTGGGAAATGTGACCTCTACTCTTTAGTGAATAGATCTTTTTAATATACAGAGGCATTGTTCTTTTTGGCTTAATAATGAAGGCATTCATGATATCTAACACTTGGTTCTAATCTAATCTTGGTATAGAATCCATTGTTTGATAATGTAATATGACCTTGATTGCAGTTCATGGGGAACAGTCATGGCTGTGGTCGCTGTAAGGACCCTAATTATAGCATTTCTTTTGTACTTGCAAAGTGAACTATATTTTTATCAATGCTTATGAAGTTTGAGTAATCAAATTCTTTTAGGAATTGCTGTTGATTGATCATCGATGAGATATTTCCTTACATTTTTGTGATTAGCTGTCAATATAATTTGATGCATGTTTTCTTGTATATATGTTTTCATGTAATTTTCTTCATTGTAGTTATCTCATATTATTATTAGTGAAAATTGAAAACGTCTCTGTGCTCTGATTAATTACCCAGTTGTTTGCTTCTTGAGGGCCACCTTTACTTAAAATTAGAAAACTTGCTGGATCTTAAGGTTTTTAGTATTTTAAAATGAAAATGTTTATATTTGTGAGCATATTTTAAGATTTAACTATTCAGGGGAAATATAATAATTCTGCTGTAATTGCCTGTTGAAATAGAACAATTTCCAAATTATATTTGATGATCATTTTTAGCTCAGTTACAAGAAATTTGAGGTTATATTCTTCCTTAGCCCCGTTTACATACAAATCTTTTCACTGTAGTACAAGGAGAAATGAGGGTCCCCGAAGAAGCTCTTAAGGTAACGGTTTTCACTTAACTTCTTTTGCAAATCTGCTATTGACTATGGTCGATTTTACTTCTTGATGTTTCACTTCCATTTTTAAATATTTTATAGCATGAGAAGTTTACCATTCAGCTTCAGTTATCCCAAAAATCTTCAGAATCAGAATTATCCAAATCTGCAAGTGCCAAAAGCATAGATTCAAAGGGAGCAGACGCTGCTAGTGAAGTGCAGCACAAAGCTACTGAAGCACTGAAATCTGAGGAGAAAGCCATGGGTAAGCTGGCCTCTCTCTAAAGACCGTCTTTATACTTGATCTTGAAGACACTGCATGCTTTGTTCTCAGAAAATTGGCCATGTCCATATAAAAATAATGTATAATACTGATAATTTCAGAGTGTGTTTTAATGCTGCCAGTGCTTTCATTAGGAAACATTATAAAACACATAATTATATATGGCAGTGGTATATAGGTGTGCTTAGTATGTTTAAATGTTTAAGGGAAGTAAATATAGTCATCCTCCAGCATCCATGGGGGCTGGTTTCAGGACTCCCATGAATACCAGAATTCATGATACTGAAGTGCCTTATGTAACATGGCATAGTATTTGCACATAACTTAGGCATGTCTCCTCCTGTATACTTTAAATCATCTCTAGATCACTTTAATACCTAATACAATACATACACATCACTTCATTTGTGTAGTAGTACTTGTCATAAGGCAAATTTAAGTCTTGCATTTTGGAACTTAGTGGAATTTTTTCCCCCAAAGCATTTTTCATCTGCAGCTAATTGAACCCATGGATGCAGAATACCTACAGATTCAGAGGGTTAACTGTGTAGTTTACCTTACAATACTTTTATTATTTCATGTTTGTCTACATTTTCTTCTGCAGCATAACAACAAAAATGAATTAAAAGGAAATTTTAAAAAATCAAATGTAGCTGTATCATCATATAATAATTTATAATTCTCGGAATGTTATAAAATGCCTCACATAAATAATCCCATTCAAACAGAAACAAGTTTTTAAATGGATAGGCATTACTACATTTGCTCAAACAAAAATATGTTAGTTCTGTTAAGAACAGTTTGTGTGCCCTTGGGCTTGAAAAAAATTAGAAAATGGGTGTTTATGCCAACATTTACTTTAGCTTTGTCTTTTACATTTAACCTTAATGAGCCATTTCTGATCAGACTGGTTTTGTTCTTCCCTAGTTAATTATTGCCTAGTTTCAACAAACTTGTTCTTCTGAGGTCACTTTCTGTCTCAATTCAAGTAAAATGCCATTTGTTACAAGTGGTTCAGTTGTATACCAAACAACTCATAACACTTGAAGAAAAAGCTACTGGGATATGTAGCACGTTGTTTGACTTAGATACTACCCGGTGGAAATAGTATTTATTTAGTTATGTCCAACATTGGGATAAGATCTTATCACAAATACAAAGCTATTCAGGATAGATTACATTTTAGTTATCAAGACTGTACTTTGCTTTTTAACGTAAGTAATCAACCAGGCAGTTCTAGCATTCTGCGAAAGCGTATTTTTTTCTGTTTCATCTGCTGTAGACAGATTTTTCCCACCTCTTTCCAGATATTTCTGCCATGCCCCGTGGTACTCCATTATATGGGCAGCCGTCATGGTGGGGGGATGATGAGGTGGATGAAAAAAGAGCTTTCAAGACAAATGGCAAACCTGAAGAAAAAAATCATGAAGCCGGAACGTCAGGTAAAAAATCTCAATCACTGTGACATTAAATGGATATTTTGGGAAGCATCTGTAATCTAAGCAAACAGCTGTCTACCATGAAAAGAGATGCTCTATCTAGTATTCTATAATTTGATGTTCTCTAATTGATGAATGTTTTAATGGCCTTGTTATTTTAATGTAAAATTTAAAATTATGAGTGATTATAAGTAAAGTATTAATTTTAATATCTTTATAAAGCACCTTTAAAATATTTTTTACAGTTGAAAGGAGATGTTAAGATATGGAAAGCAGATTAATGATGTAACTAGGCATTTTAAGTATATAAAAATAATTATTAAAATATATCAATTAGACCAAAATAGTAGGCTCTAATTTTGTGTTTTATTAGATCCGCAGCATATAATCATATTTTTAAAATAAATTTATTAGATCCCCAGCATATAATCATATTTTTAAAATAAATTAGTTAATTTATTATTTGAGATGGGATTGCACAGTGTTGCCCAGGCTAGTCTTGAACTCCTGGACTCAAGCCATCTTCCCACCTCAGCCTCCCAAGGATCTGAGATTATGGCACACACCATTTTATGTCCAGCTTAATCATATTTTTAAATGAGCAATTTCCACTTTGTTCAGAAATGTGATATGAAATTACAAATTCTTCAAAGCCTCAGTGTGCTCGTTATGATGAGAAATGGCAGCAACAGGATTAGTTGAGTATAGCAGCCAGAATGAAAAAATAGTTCTGGGTCAGATTCTCAGAGTGATAGTCAAGTAACATATTTTTGATATTTCTGCTATTGTTAATGGAGTGGTTCAGTCCATAAACCAGAAAATCAAGACTTCCAGGAAATAAATGGAGGTGTCAGTTGCCACATAAGGACCTTGCAAAGACATGAGAACAGAAAGATGGAGCAGCCAGTTTTTGAGATAACAGCAGATAAGGATCCAGAACTGGAGGAGTTAAGTACAGGCACCTGGGCTCAGTATGGAAGACTAAGTCTGGCTCTGAAACAAGGATAAATTTCATGAGAACTCAATTTCCTGCTTTTCACCCTAATTCTACAAGATAAATAGGACATTTTTCTTAGCTGGAGAATAAGAACATTGGCTCTTTAGGTATGCTCTAATGGATACAAGTCTAAGAAAGCGAGCATTATCAACTTGATCTTACGGTGCCCAAGGCTGAATTTGTCAACTTTGCAAATAAATTCCCATCCCAGCTTTATTTGTTTCTGTCACCAGCAGTTTTCATCATGCCCATGCGCAGAAACAGTATTACTTTGCATGCTTTCAGATGTAAATAACAAATGCTGCCTGAGACAAACAGGAAAGAAATTTCCTGGCTCACATAACTCAACCCCATCGGGGTTGTTTACTTCAGCATCTCAGCAATGTCGTCATCAGCTAGCTAGCTTCTCTCCGCCTCTCAGTCTTGCTCTTCATAGTGGTTGCAGACTGAGGAGTTTACCCTCACTCTCACAGGCTGCCTGCCAGTAGCAGCAAGGGGTACATGCTGCTTTGATCACATCCAACGGAAAAGCGAAAATGTTACTTCCGGAAGACCTTCCAGAATTTGGAAGAACTTTGCCAAAAGTTCTCAACATCTCTCTCATCTCATTGACCTCTCACAGCTTCAGGAGGGGGTCACCTGCTTATTTCTGAACCAGTCCCTGGCAAGGCAAGTTAGATTATCTTTAAACCAGTCTTGCTCACCTTGAAGCTATGTGTGGTGTTAGCTTTCCCCCAAGCCACATGATCCGTGTCGGAAAAGAGTGGATACCAGAGACTTTTGGAGTCCTTTGAGGAGGAAAGAACAGGGAAAGGATATTGAAAGAAAACCAAGGATGTCTGCTTTATTTGTAAATTTTGCGTGTTCCCTTCCCTTCACCTTGTTTGTATAATCCTTCGGTCTGTAGGTCTGTTGCTTTCCCCACACTGCCCCCCATCCTGAGTCATGATTGGGCTACCAGCCTCGTGGTTTCAACCCTCCTGCAGTTTATTTTGTATAATACATTGAAACTGATCTTTATTTTCTTTGCTTAAGAAACTACAATGACTGTCTTTTGCCTGCCAAATAGATTTTAAACTAAGTTTTCTATGTCATAGTTTTCTAATTTTGTCCCAATTTCCATGGTCGCTTTACCAGTTGTTTGAGTGTTTATGTCCCATTACCAGTTGTTGGAGTGTTCTCTCCCAGTGCATCCCCCATAAATTATGCTAATTCCTGCCTGCTCTTTTCCCACAAACATAAATCCACAGATACATTAGATGATAAAGAGATACATTCTAAATGATGTCTGTATGTTTATCATCAATACTTTACAGTTTCATTCAGTATGTTGTATGCATGCCTCCTCCCCACAACTAAACTATACATGTCTTATTCAGGTACCACATAATATACTATCATTGTGCCCTAGAGCCACCTATTACTGAGAGGGGGAAAGATTTACCAATTAGGTGATTAAGAAAACATAGCTGAATATAATTATCACCAAACTCTGAAAATCACTAATTTTTATCTTGCCATTAAAATTTTAGCCCTCCCGTCACACACAAAACAGCTTTTGAAATCTGAAGCACATAACTTCTAACATACAATGAAGTGTACATGTAATCTTTGTACAGAAGGCATAACCATGAGTTACAGTAATAGCTAACACTGCAGTAGTGTTTACTTTATCCAGACATTCTTCTAAGTGCTTTGTATGCATTTAATTATTTAATCATCACAGGAGTACTTAAAGGTGTAGTTACTGTGATTTTGTAGATAAAGAAACTAAGGCATACTGAAATTAATTTACTTGTCAGAGTCACCCAACTACAAATAATGGAGCTGGGATTTGAACTTAGATTGCCTGACTCCAGAGTCCATGCTCTTAAGCAGAAGAAGTTTTAATATTTCAGCCATCATTACTCATGTAAACACAATCACTCTAAAAGCGTATACTTCATAGGGTACAGATACTTAAACAAACACTCCAAAATCAAATAGCCATAAAAATTGATCCCTCGTAGCTCAGCATAATAAAATAAATTTCAAATGTGAGGCATCCAGCAGTACTTTCATCTATAAGAATGCAACTGAATTCTCAGCTTGTGTGCTCTTTCTGCTAGATGAACAAAAGCTGTCTCATAATCTTGGCATTCTTTTTGAGTAATAATTCAGTGATTTATGTCTTGTGTCAAATTCCTTAAAGTGCCCTGTCTGATTAGTAATAGCCTTAAGAGACTCTCACTTGCTTTCTTATGTTAGTATGAGAATATTACTGTTTCAGGTTTATCATTTACAGCTTTTTAAAATATAGGATGAGGGAAATAGATTACTGTCTTGAAAGAATTTATGAAGCCAGCAGAAATTGTAGAATCGGATTTGAAATGTATATCAAGTGTTCTTTAATTTGATCATTTTGAAATTAAGGTATTTTTAAAAATTTAAACGTTCTTTTTTAAGTTTCAAATTGTGGAGTATACGTGATTAGTTTCATAATTTACCCTGTAAGCATACTCTTAGTGAAAGCAAAAAGTGATTTGCTTCTTAGTTATTAATTTTTAGAGTTACATTCCAGAAAGTATAATAGCGTGTTTGCTACCTAGTAATTTTTAACGTCCCTCTCTGTAGGTTCATATATATCCAGAAACTCCTGAAGACTTGCCATATAGTTTAAAAAGCCCTGGTTTAAGCAGATACTTACTTTAGAGCAATTTCATTCTCAGAAATGGTGTGACTATTTTTAATCATATTAAGACAGAAAATTTGTCCTCAATTTATTTACAGCTATGCTTTTCTACTTCCTAACTTGATCTCAACAATTGATTTAGGTTATAATTAAAGGCCTTTGACTGTTGCACACATTTTGAAGTGGCATGTGCAACTGGGCATCGTAGATTTTTGGCTCTCTTATATTGATTTTTAATCCAGTGAAACTAAATTTGGAAATTTTCAAGTCGTAGCTCCTTTTAAGCAAAAGGAGCTTCTCAGGTCTTAATTTGACATACTTGAACAGACTAGGTTGGGTGGATGTCTTAAGCAGAATGAGCTGTTATAATTATAGTTCTTGTCATCTCAAATAAGTTTAATATTTCATTGAATTTAGTACAGAAGAATGAAATGAACATTTATTCTGGATGAAGTATAAGTATCCCTTATAATACATTGTGTTAAGGTAACACAGTCATAAAGTACCTTAAGAACATAAGCAGATTATCACCAATTGCTTTTCTGATGTAGATATATGGAATTAATTACAGCATAGTCATTAAATAATTTTTTAAATGTAGTAATTGAGATTAATAATATAATATTAGTCTAAACAAGTATTTACTATATTATTTAGTTTAATTTGGTATAACAAAATGAGTTTTGAAGATAGATGAATGTTAAATTTCTAAATTCCAGAATATGTTCTGTTAGTGTTCTGAGGGAGGAAAGGTGTTTTATTTTTCTGTGTTGATGAGAAGACTCCTCGTAGTTTTTCTATTAGGTACTTCTCAAGTGTAGTTGGACCACACTTCATCTGTTTTTATCATCTTTAGGGAAATGAGTCCTTCCACATAATGAATTTTCCAGATAATTGAACTTTACTTTTACAGTTGATAGTTTTTTTAAAGTTTCACCATTTCCTAAGTTTCTATTAAATTCATTACCCATGTTACCACCTTCTTAAGCAGAGAAGGTTCAGTATAATTTAAAACTTTTTCTTATGACTCAGAATCATCATTAATCATCAATATCAGTATCACTATTATTATTCATATATATCAAGAGCAATATCAATATTGGTATCAATAATCAATTATATTAGTAATACAATAATACTGACCTTGCCTTACAATAATGTCCTCAGGAGACTGTAGTATGTCAGCCTGTTTGCCCTATATACTGAATGGTACTGGACTACCATGTTTTTGGGGCCATTTGTCTGCTGTTGTTTTTCATCTTATCTCCACCACTTGGTGCAGTCTGTCTGTCCTTAATCCTCACTTTTTGTACCCTGCCCAAGATTTGCTACATGTGATCTGAGTAAATAATAAAAATCTCTCAGTGAAGGTCTTAACTGTTAGTAAAGTTTATGAATACTTAAGGATAGACATTGTCATATCTGTCTTGGGTTTTTTAAAGTTAGATTTTGGTATTAGCTTTTTGTCTTCCTGATTCTCAGCTGTTTTTGAAGGTTGAGGGAGAAGCATTTATTTGCATACCTGCTTTGTTCTGGGTAACTTACATGATCTCACTTAATACTCATCTCACTAAATCTTCGCAACAATCTTATGGGAAGATACTGTTTTCTCACTTTATGATGAGGAAAATGAGGATTACAGACTGATTAAAGATTTATCTGATTTCAGATCTTGTCTGGGCTTTGCACGAAACCAGGCTGCCTGGTTATGATCATCAGATCATAACATGCTGCCTTTCCACTCTGTTGTGCTACTTGACATGGTTAGGTACTTGATTTCCAGATGAATTAGTTATTAACTTGTGTAAGTCTCAAGTTTCTAGCTTTGAGTAAATGCGAGTGTGAAGTAGTACTAACTTGGGAATGGTAACCTCCAAAACAGTGCAGTGCAGTTGTTGATCTCAGCTGTCTTAATGCATGAAACATGTTGAAACATGTCAATATTAGCCTGTGAACTTTTTTTGCAAGGGAGGAAAATTGAGATAATATTCCTTTGAATCATAAGCAACAAGTGGTTGATAAGTGCTATATCCCTGGCCAGCTTTTTTGTATTACTTGCTTCATAGCTGAGCCACATCAATTTTATTTGGCTCTCTGTGTAGTGGATCAGTTTGACTTGGCTCTCTGTGTGGTGATATTAGAAACTACCATCTTGACATTGTTCTGTCACCTGAAGGATGAGCAAAGCAAAAACAAACTGTATGTATATATCTGTATGGGGGGAGGGAGAGAGGACAGGTTTATGAAGAAGTTGTACTGTGTGGACTTGATCAAGTACAATACATTGTACATAGTAAAAAAAAAAAATCACTGTCTGAAAAAATAGAAAAATAACATAAATGAACTATTAATATATGAGGAGTAATTAATATTTTATTCTAATGGAAATTTTAACTAACATGACTTCAGAGTAAACGCTCAAAAGTCCAGCTGAACATTTTATTTTTAAGAAAAAGATAAATTAACCCTTTATTTAATCAAACTTTTTTTTTTTTTTTTTTTTGAGACGGAGTCTCACTCTGTCCACCAGGCTGGAGTGCAGTGGCGCTATCTCGGCTCACTGCAACCTCCGCCTCCTGGGTTCACGCCATTCTCCTGCCTCAGCCTCCCTTGTAGCTGGGACTACAGGCGCCCGCCACTGCGCCCGGCTAATTTTTTGTATTTTTAGTAGAGACGGGGTTTCACCGTGGTCTCGATCTCCTGACCTTGTGATCCGCCCGCCTCAGCCTCCCAAAGTGCTGGGATTACAAGCGTGAGCCACCGTGCCCGGCCTCAAACTTTTTTAAAACTGTAGGTCATGTCATATAAATGTATGATTATTTCTCTGATAATGTAGAGTTTTTCCAATACTATTCTTTCGTGTTCAGTGATAGGAAAACTGAGTAGATTTTAAAAGGGATAATTTTTTACAGTGAAAATTAAAATATATTATTTCATATTACATGTTCTCCTTGCCTTCTGTTTAGATTTTTTTGACACTTTATTCTTATTATATTTATTGTGAAAATGGAGTTTGTTGTCTTCAGTACCCTACCCCACACATTTGATTACGAAAGGGATGTTACTATATCATTCTTCTGTAACCTAAACGCAGTCAGGTTTTTTATTATTTCATCTTCAGACTGCTGTCAAGAAACCAATTATAGTACCTGACAGATCTCACTAAAATGCAATCTTTGAAAAGATGTTTCAAAAGATCAAATGCTTCACTTAATTAGAAAATGTTTGGAAACAACCTAGTCTCCCTGTATTGCCTTGTTTTCCTAATAAATTGTCTGTAAATGATTATTAATCTGTTTAAAAGCAGAGTTTATTTTCGATAATGGACATGCTTTGCTTCTTCAACAACAGGACAATATCGTCTTTAAATTTTTTCTTTTGCATTTGCACTACCTAATAACATGCCAAAAACATTTTAGTTGTCATTTTCATTTATTCATAAATGCATTTTATTCATGTATTTTATTCATAAATGCATCTGTTTTTAGACTGTTGTATTAGACTCTGAGGCGACAGAAGAGTAGTGATAGTGTTCCAGAGTTGCTTGCTCCTTCTGCCAACTACTGTTAATCTGAGGTTTACAATTCAGCTTTCCTCCAAGAATTTTTGACACTTTTGCATATTCTGCTGTGTAGAAAAGTAAACTGATTTTCTTCCAGAGTCGTTGTCTGGAAACTGAATTTCCCATTTTAACCTTATTTCTTTCACACTGCTGCTTGGATTGCAAACCACATGTTTTAGTCTTTATAAAAAGTTTATATCTTCTCGCAAGGATCGCGCTTCAGCAATATCTTTGTCATTCTGAAAGTAATGTTTCTGAGTGTAGTGGTGAAGAATGGTAAGTGGAATCATTACTTCCAGAAGATCACTTACATGTTTACTTCATGTCTGTATTCTCATTTGAGCACCTGTTCTCCTTTGGAGCACTACATGTGTTCATATATGTTTCAGATATCTCATCTTGGTGACTTGAGAAGGAAGTTCATGGTTTTTCTGTCACTTTTTATATGTACATTGAACATGCATCTCCATCTACATTTTATTTTAATTCTTTTGGACCTTAATGAATTCTAGACCCAAGTGGGAAAAACTATGGACTTAGCCATGCAAGATCCATTTCTTACCTGCTTTGCTCTCATTTGCCATTGCTGCTGCTTATCTTGCATCCCCTGTTGGTAATCAAATAGCATGTTTATAATCCAGATTCTTTTTTCTCTATGACATTTGTTCTGTGATATAAATGCCATTGGTTTTCATCCTGACTATGATCTGCCTTCTGGTTCTCACGGAGTAGTACACATGGCCATTACCAGACTCCTTCAAGTGCCAGCAATCAAATATTTTGAATTTTCTCTTATTTTTCTCATTAGGGTGCAGCATAGATGCCAAGCAAGTTGAGGAACAATCTGCAGCTGCAAATGAAGAAGTACTTTTTCCTTTCTGTAGGGAACCAAGTTATTTTGAAATCCCTACAAAAGAATTCCAGCAACCATCACAAATAACAGAAAGCACTATTCATGAAATCCCAACAAAAGACACACCAAGTTCCCATATAACAGGTGCAGGGCATGCTTCATTTACCATTGAATTTGATGACAGTACCCCAGGGAAGGTAACTATTAGAGACCATGTGACAAAGTTTACTTCTGATCAGCGCCACAAGTCCAAGAAGTCTTCTCCTGGAACTCAAGACTTGCCAGGGATTCAAACAGGAATGATGGCACCCGAAAACAAAGTCGCTGACTGGCTAGCACAAAACAACCCTCCTCAAATGCTATGGGAAAGAACAGAAGAGGATTCTAAAAGCATTAAAAGTGATGTTCCAGTGTACTTGAAAAGGTTGAAAGGTAAAGTGATTTGATCATTCAGAACTTCTTGTTTTATGATAAAGAAAATCCAGTCTTCAGTTACTATATTACTAGTAGATACTTACATGGTAGAAGACATTCTGCTTTTTTCAAAGGTTATATTTAATTTTAAAACTCAACAGGAAGCCACACTACCCGTGTCCAACTTCCTCGCTCAAATTAGTCTTTCTTCATTTTCTTGACAAAACCAGATTGGTTTTATGAACTTATATTTATGCTGAAAAACATGTTTCTTTTTCTTCTAGAAATACAAAATTTATAAGTTCACCAGTAGAATTCCCTAGCAGATGAGTTCCATCATTTTCTTGATTTAAGGAAAAGCTGTATTCAATTCTGTTCTCTATTATCATCAATACCTAGATTCTGAAAGACATTTTGGTATGAGCCAAATGTTCCACTTGTATAATACAGTCACATCATTGATAGGAGTGCTTCAAAGTATTCTCAGTGGTTACTCATAAAACAAAGATTTTTGGTTTAGAAATATTTGGTAGGATCTATTAATTAAGTTTAAATTTTTTTTTAATGTTAGGACTTTCTGAACATTAGTGTTGAATGTTCATTTTTGAAATAGTTATATATACTTTGTTTGTACAGAACTTAGCCAAAATTGGTAAAATTTGATGTTTGTGCATTGATGTATCAGCTGATCAGTTTTTTCTCATTGGTTTTGCCAATTAAGTTTATTTTAGAATTAATTGAATATAGATTTATGTTACTCTGTCTTACTTTTATTTAATAAGCTATTTATAAGGAAAATGATTTAGAACAAATTGTGGTTACATGTTTATCTGAGCATTCCGTTACTACATTAGGAATTTTTGTACTCCTAACATTTCATCTAGTACTCGAGCATGGGATAGGTACTAATTTGAATGAGTAATGGGTGATTTCTCTGTCAATGACAAGACTGGCCCTGATTTAATCTGTATCTTATGTCCTGGCATTCTGATCAAGTAATGAAGAAATAGTGTTTGTATACTTATTTCTGATTTGCTTCTAAGACATTTCAGGACAGTGAGATGATGTGATTACCTAATTATTTGTTGGAGCCTATTACAATATTTAATTATAGTTATCAGCAGTTACCTGGCATATGTGTTTTTGAGACATGACTGTCACCTTTTACTTCTAGACAATACATAATTGAGACATTTTATTTATATTTATATAGGTTAATAGTCACAAATAAATAGGATGTTTATATGAAATGGATAAATAATATTGATATCCTAGTACAGAATAAGAGGTGGCTGAACCTTGAGAATTTAGAAATAACTTAAGACTTTTTAAAACCACTCTTAATAAACAAAAACTGAGGTAAAATATCCTTTTAAAAGATAATCATTTTAAAAATATCTTTATTAAACCCATTTATATTATAACTTATTTTAGTCATTATAACTTTTTTCTGTATTGGCTATTATGTTTAAGCCATTATTTTAAAACATTCTCTCCTCACAAGAGCCATTTGTGGGCCTAATTCCAAATAGAAGGATTAATGTCCACATGTATACTGTATCTGTATTTTAATGATTAGATATTTTAAGCCCTTACTAGAAATTATGTAATCATATTACTGTTGTCCTTCAAAGTTGATTTATAGGTAGACATATATTCCAGTATGGTGGCAGTGTGAGAACTCTTCTTTTAGATTTGCCTTCAGACCATTTTACAAGCCATTCAAGGTAGTGTTTTTGTGAATATAACGCATTTTTGATCCAAGATAGATTCCTTTTACTTTTCTGGACATGTGTATAAATGACATGTGACTTTCTCCAAAAGTCAGAGCTTCCATCATTAGATAACAATTTTCCATGATTTAGGATATAAAAAAGTATATAGTCAGACTCTAAATAAATGTAATTATAGCAAATAATAAAAATTTTACAAAAATTAGATTTTCGGCAACTGTTTAGATCAAAGAATTGAAAGTAGGCAAAACAAAACTAAAACAAAAACTTTGCTCCTACAAGAGTAAAGTGCAGGGGCTTTGGGACAGTGAGGAAAATAAAGCCCATACACTTTGACCCTTTAGGAGAGTTGCCACTTCTTTTGGCCACACCACTAACTTGTTATAGCTAACCTACCCTAAAAATATTAAAAGGACTTCAACATACTTTGGCATGGCTAATGATAAGCAAAGGAAAGAAAAGAACTTGGTGAGGACTATTTCCTAGTGACCTTTTTATTGAGTAGAAACAGAAAATTGCAGCTGCGATGAGATGTTGACTTGTATAACACCAACAAAATATAAGAGGGCATGGTAATTTTCCAAAAAAGAAAATGACTAATTTATAAGAAAAGTTTTGAACTACAAGTTATAGGAAAGATATTTGAAAGGGCCTGACACCACTAAGTGCCAAATTTTATGTATTAGAATCAGAATTAAATTCTGTGAAGATGGTATTTTCATTAAGATTGTTCAGTATGTGCAGGATCTATTCTTTGTTCTTATGGTGCAGCGAATATTGGAGTTTAGTTATCTTCAGCTCTTAGAAACTGGATTCCTTGGCCAGGCGCGGTGGCTCAAGCCTGTAATCCCAGCACTTTGGGAGGCCCAAGACGGGCGGATCACGAGGTCAGGAGATGGAGACTATCCTGGCTAACCCGGCGAAACCCCGTCTCTACTAAAAAAATACAAAAAACTAGCCAGGCGAGGTGGCGGCGCCTGTGGTCCCAGCTACTCGGGAGGCTGAGGCAGGAGAATGGCGTGAACCCGGGAGGCGGAGCTTGCAGTGAGCTGAGATCCATCCACTGCACTCCAGCCTGGGTGACAGAGTGAGACTCCGTCTCAAAAAAAAAAGAAACTGGATTCCTTTTCAATAGAGCCAATACAACCATGAAATAGGTTGTAAAATCCAGTGTTTTTAATGAAGTCTATATTTGAACTAGTGAGTTTGTTTGGGCTTGCCCTTCATCAGCTGTTATTCCTAGCTTAATTACCTGAGGCAGGGATTTCATTAATTAATCCCATTTTTTCTTTTCAGATTGCATTTTGAATAGTCAAAAATTTGAAGAAAGATCTTCAGATTTGTTGTCATATATGATTTTTATAGTATTAATCACTATTACTTTGATAGACGTGATCTCCACATCTTCCTTTTGATCTTACTCCCTTTGTTTCCCTTGCCTGTTACTTTTCCAATACGTGACCCTTTGCTGTGTGTTCTGCAGTTCTCTCTTCTGTGTCTTCTCATTCCTTTTATGCACCACATTTTTATAACTAGTGCTTCTGTGCTAAATCATTGGGACCAGTTAGTAATCTCTGAATTCATTAGGAACAACCTAGAAACATTAACACTCAACTTTTTCCCTAGACATAGGTTGTTTGCTTCTCCCACCCCCCAGGTCTTTCAAGTCTGATCATTATTTTGTTTGGAACCATATTATTCAGTGGGTGTTCACATTAAAATTTGTAGCCCAGGTAAATGTAAAAATCAGATTTAGTCCTGGAAGCATTAGAATGTATCTTGTTGACTAAATTCATTTATAGCTAAAGAAGCTTAAAATTAATTTAAGCTCTGATTTGTGATTCCATTTAAAACATGCATAGAATAACTCTTGACTTTCTAATAATTTTGTGCTATAATAATACAATATCATTTGATTATTTTTATCATATACTTATTATTTAGGTAATGAGAATTTTAAATCAGAAAAAAATTAATTTTTGTGTCATCACATCCAAAACCTAACAGAACCATGAAGGCTAACTATTTAGTGGCTTTTACTTGCCCTAAAATAGAACAACCTTTTTTAAAGAGGTGATCTTTCAAAATTCAAATATATTCTAACCTGATATGCTTCATGGGGAAGATATCTGGTAATATTTAGCACCATGCTGTTTGCCCAGTGGGTCCTTAGGTCTAGGTGGAGATTTCATAGATGACCCTTTGCATTGATAGACCTCTCAGCATGCTTTATTTAACTCTTTGAAGCCACTGGAGTTTCTAATGCAAATGTAGTTTTCAAAAATTCTCATAACTGGAAAGATATTTGGAAAAAATTGTGCAATAATTATTGGGGACTACAAATTTGAATCTTTTTAATAAAAAGGAAAAAATATGCTGAGCTTCTGAAAGTATTGAACATCAGTGAAGCTTAAGATTCATCACATTTTTACGATACTTGTGTTCTCATTTTCTGTGTAACAGTAAGCATTTCAGTGACATTACCCTTTTTCTTGTCTTTTTTCATCTCTAATGCTAGAGTCAAATTTTTTATTGCTAAATAGTGTGTATAATTTGAAGGCAGAATTAATGTTTATTGATGTTAGGAATACAAATATCACAGAAATAGAGCATCGATTATCTATTAAGACATTGATGAAACATTATAAAGTTAAAATTTGCAGAAAGAAAGGCGATCCTATTCAGTCATTTATAAAGGACCTCATTGTTAGTTGATAAAATTTGAATGTAACCATTGCAATTGAGCAAGTTTGCAGAGCCTGTTACTGAAGAGAACATATGACTTTGGATTGAAAAGGAGGAGGGGAGCAAAACAAATAGCACTTTTGTATATGCTTCTAAATTTCTACATGGGATTTTTTCCTTCTCTATTGTGTGGTTTCTTTTTGTATCCAGGAAATAAACATGATGATGGTACGCAGAGTGATTCAGAGAATGCTGGGGCTCACAGGCGCTGTAGCAAACGTGCAACTCTTGAGGAACACTTAAGACGCCACCATTCAGAACACAAAAAGCTACAGAAGGTCCAGGCTACTGAAAAGCATCAAGACCAAGCTGTTGTAAGTCAAACTGCTTTTATGATTGCATTCTTTGATGAAGACAATCCCAGAAAAAGAAGGTCATATTCTTTTACTCAAAGTGCGGGAATCTTGTGTCAGGAAACTACATATTCACCACCACATACAAAACTTGAGAAAGCAAAATCTCCAACAGCAGATGCCAAAGTGGTTTCTTTGTCTTTACAGACTAGCTCTGCGCATCACAGAGGGGGGCATGGTGTTCCACATGGGAAATTGTTAAAACAGAAATCAGAGGAGCCAGCGGTGTCAATACCCTTCCTACCAACTGCATTGTTAAGAAGTTCAGGGAGTCTTGGGCACAGACCGAGCCAGGAGATGGATAAAATGTTAAAAAATCAAGCAACTTCTGCTACTTCTGAAAAGGATAATGATGATGACCAAAGTGACAAGGGTACTTATACCATTGAGTTAGAGAATCCCAACAGTGAGGAAGTGGAAGCAAGAAAAATGATTGACAAGGTAAATAACTGAAATTTGAGTGTGATCTTAGTCGTTGTGTGGTGTATTTGACTGGTGGAAATTATTGGAGAGTCAGCGTGAGATGTTGTCATGCAGTCGGCGGTTTGTGAATTTTAGGGTTTTGTTAGGGAACTGCAAGACTAACAGTAAGACCAGCATGCTTTGTGATTTTATTTGCTGATACTCTGCATTTGCCTGAGTTTCATACATAAAGCTCTGTACATTTAACAGGTTTGGACCTTTTAAATTTGTGTAAATTAAAGATAGGTTTTAAAAATATTATGCTTTGGACATTCTTGCTTTGCATTTATTTGAAAAATAAAAAGAAGCAACCAACCAACAAACATTGCTGTAACTCCGTTAACATGAATGGAGATATTAGCCAATGATAGTTAACCACAGATTTCCCGCCTACTGATTTCATGTTGGAAGCAGATGAAAATACATATTTTAGCTTTGTTCTTCATCTGTATTTTTTCTTAATTTGTATTCACTGCTGTCACTGGTGATAGAAGTATATGAAAACAAAATCAGTTGTTTATGATTTAGTTTACTGGTTTAGCCAAGTATATGCCCAGTCATGATGGTTATCTACATTTCAAGTATGTTCTTTGATATTACTGGTTAGCATGTGTAAGGATTGTTGCATGGTTTAAAAAGTAATTTTTCTCAGTTTTGCCAGTGCTCGTGAAAGGTTGACTTTAGAATCAGCTATCAAGGTAGTTGCAAAAGTCACTGCGGTTTTTGCCATCACTTTCAATGGCAGAAACTGCAGTGACTTTTGCACCAACCTGATATTACCTCTTGAAAAACAGCAGTATCCGTTTGGCTTAACATTAATCTTTTGTTTGAATTCTTGTTACTCAAATCTGCTCCATGGGATAGCAGCATAAATATTACCTGAAAGCTTGTTAGAAATGCAGTTTCTCAGGCCCATCCTATATATACCAAGTCAAAATCTACGTTAGAAATGAGATCTCCAGTTGACTAACATACACATTCACATTTGAGATGCACTTATTTAGATGGTAAGTTTCTGGAATGGCCTCTCAGGGAGGAGGGCAAGATAAGATAACCCTTTGGGATGCAGGAAAAATATTAGACCTTATGTTTACTTTTATTTTCATATTTAAAATTTTTATTTTGGGTTGTATCCTATAGTGTATAAAATCTCTTACTATACTGTAAAAGAGTATGTATAATTTCTAAGCATACATTTATTGTGGAGTACATGCTTAAAGTTTACCACTGGGCTGCTCAACTCCGAACTTTTGGAGACCCATTGTCTGGGAAATAGGTGAGCAATATTATAGTTGTTAATAAGAAAAGTATAGTGTATAAGAAACATCTAATGTTTCTTAATAACTGATCATAATGGCTGATGTTTTCCCATTCAAAGATTATTTTGCAGTGAAGGATTATATATATAGATAGAGAGAGAGAGAGCGTGCAATTTAAGAACATGAACACTTGTAAGCAGACAGATCTGGGATTAAATATAAACTTTGTATGTGGTAGTGTGTGCCCTTGGGTAAAGTAACCTCTTTAAGCCTCAATTTCTTTTATCTCTGAAACAGAAGAGGTATCACTAGATTATAAAAAGAATTCAATAAAACATAAAAGGCTTATCACAATACCTATCTTATTATATTACTTTATAAGTGTTACTTTATCATTACTGTTATTAGGAGTTTCCACATTTGAATCTCTACATCAAGTATTAACAAATCCCAGAATGTTCTTTCAGCACTGAAAGAGTCAAATATAAAACCACAGGGGAAGTGACAGTGTGAGGGGCTAGCTTGACCAGGATAGCAGAAAGCCAAGAAAGAAGTCACTGTAAGCAAATGAAACTCTTTGGAAACTGCTGGATAGAGAGGGTGGCCACAAAACCTGGTTTACACCTGTTGCCTACAATTGTCATAAGCATCATTTTTTATTCTCAGTGACCATTTTGACAGCAAATTATATGGTCTCACTATGGATAGAGAAACCCAAGGCTTTAGAGCAGGAGTCATTTAAAGGAGTAACGATAGTAGGTGCTCAGGTACATAGTTCAAAGACTTTCTTAGTTTGTATAAACCAGAAAATGAAGCTGAGACCATATTGCTGGGAAGAACAAAGCTCACCACATTATCTTGTGACTACCAAAGAAAAAGAGCAAAGATTCCATTAGCTTGAATCCACATAAAGCTCAAAGCCAAATTCGGGCTAATTAAAGTCAGGCTCTGGGAAAACAAAAGCGTAGAACCAGGAATCATATGTCTGAGTTAGATGAAGTAACCTGTGGGTATGAAGAAAACAAAGACCGACAATAGCCAGAAGGAAGGCAGAAAAAGTTCTTCGGGAGGATAGGAGTAGATGCAGGCATCATATCAAGTTGCTTGGACGAGTGTTGTCATCCAGTTTCTCCATTTTGGAGTCTGGGTGTGTGGGATAGAAGTTGGGGCCATCAGCTGTTATTTGTCTGAATTTAAATGTTCTTTTGTCCTGGAAACATTCATGTGATCTAGCTCTTCTTTTTCACGTCATCATTTGAGATGTGTTCTATTTCATTGATTTGTTTATTTAGCAACTTTAATTCACCATTAACTATGTGCCAGGCTTTGTGTCTAGGAAAGGGTGATTCATAATGAAAAGACTGAGCTCTTTTCCTCAAGAAATGACTGTGTACTGGAATAGATATACACAGACGAAAACCAAGACTTTAAAAATAAAGTTGTTGGAGGAAAGCTACCAGTAGCTTCCAAGAGATCTCGGGTCTTCCTCAGAGAACATTCCTTCCTCAGAGAAGTCTTTAGTCATCCAGTGGAAAAAAAAAAAAAGTAGTCACTGTCATCCACTTGTTTCATTTTAATCATAAGCTTTATTACTGCTTCACTAGTTCACTGTTTATTCATTCGCCTCCCCACTCCCATTGGAGAGAGACACAAACAAATGTAAACTCCATCACTGTAGGAACCTAGTGCCAGCATATAAAATGTCCTCAATAAATATTGCCAACTGAGCTAGTGGTGAAACATACGTAATTAATCCCATAACAGGCATGCTAGGTAGAGTTTTCCAGAAATATGGAACAGCCTATTCGAAAGCACAGGAGCACACATGACTTGTTCAGAGGACCAAGTTACTTTTGAAGAGATGAGATTGGACTTGATATTGAAGTTCCTTACATATCATACTAAGGACTTTAATGCCGAACGCAGTGGGGAACCGTTGAAAACATTTAAGTAGGGCAATGATATGGTCAAGTCACTGTCAGAAATGTGAAGTATGGATTGAACACTGGAAATGCCAGAAGCACAGAATGCAATCTAAAAGCTGCTGTCATGTCCAGTAGTCAATCAGCTAATGTCTAGATCTTAGGTAAGAGGTCTGGGCTAAAAATAGCCCAGATCTTGGAATCTGAGAATTATTAGACAATAGAGGGCAGCTGTCTTAGTATGTTTTGTGTTACTATATCTGAAACTGGGTAGCTTATAAAGAAAAGAGGTTTATTTAGCTCACAATTCTACAGGCTGGAAAATTCTAGAGCATAGCTGCATATATGGCTGGCTTATGTTAAGGGCTACATGCTGGGTCAAAACATGGTAGAGAAAGTCAGAGGGGAAGTGGACATACACAAAAAGGCAAAACAAGAGGGGCTGCCTCACTTTATAGCAGTCTACTCTGAAGGGAACAAATCCATTCGCATGAGAACAGGAACTCACAAGACAGCATTAATATGTTCATGAGAGATCTGCCTCTTTGACACAAACACCTCCCACTAGGCCTCACCTCCCAACGCTGTCACACTTTCAGTTAAACTTCTACATGAGTTTTGGTGAGGACAAACCACATCCAAACCATAGCAGTAATTGAGTACAAAATAAGAGATGAGATCAATCAGAGAAAATGTGTAGGGTGAGAGGAACTAAAGTATGAGAATCTCAGCAACACCAACATTGATGGACAAAGGAGAAAAGTGAACAAAGGAAACTGGAAAGTATCAAACAGGAATAAGAGAAAACCAAAGGAATACGTAGCACCTTGGAATCAAAAGCAGAGTGAAGAGAAGCCAGTAAGCAACAGCATCACATGATACAATGATGTTAACTATGATGAACACAGAATATGCCTTTTCAGTTTTTCTCCAAAATACATTGTCATTCTTGGTCTAAAGAAGATAAGCAAACCATGTATTTGCATCTTACCCTGGGAAGAGTTGCGTTACATTAAAATAGGATTTCTTTAAAGAGATGACCAAGTTAAACTGCTGTCTCCTTATTTTTCTGCGCTGGTAGTAGTTAAAAGATAGTGGGCTACCCTCTTTTTCTGTCCCCAGGTTATGAGATTACAGCATTTGGGTTTGTATTTTGGGGCTGTCTCTGTCAATAGATCACCTTATTTTATGCATGTCATCAAATTCACCTTTAAAATGTTAACACAAATACCTGATATTGATAAAGACCTCTTAAATTTTACATCTAAGTTTACATGGAAATACACTATAAGAAAGTGCTGTTGACTGCCTAAAGGCATTTATCTCTCATAGTAGTAATATCTCTCCCAACCCTCTCTCCTTTGGCTGCTCTGATAACTACCTTCGCATCACAGTACCAGTTTCTTCTCTCCACTCTTGCATCAAAAGAGATAACCACTGAGGCAAGAGGAGGACCTTGTCCGGGTTACTTCCTAGCCTCCTAAGCTAAATAGGAGAAACTTGCGGTAAGAACAGAAAGCTAAACGTTAAATGAACAAGAAAAAATCTTGATCATTGTGGAGGGCTTGAGGAACTATCCTCTTAAAAGAAATATTTCTTCTCATAAATATCATACCATAGACAACTCTGCCAGATACTTCTCTTGCCCTGAGTTTTGATTCTTGTTCATTGTGTCAATATATCCCCCCCACAAAGCCTCTTATTAGCGTCTTTTCTTCCCTCATAGGGCCTGGTCACTGCTGGTTCTATAGGCAACCGTTGGTAGGGAAGAATCTAGAGCCAGGAGACCTGTAACAAAACTAGAAACACAGGAGGAAGAACATTTACAGAAGTGAGTCAAACAGCTCAAGAAAGTCGGTGCTGAGGACCCGGACCCTGGGAAAATATTCCAAACCCTGAAAGTCACAGCAAGATTTAAGATGAGATCCCAGTAAGAGCCAGGGAAATGATGATAAACTAGAATCAAAATCTATGTAGACAGTGCTACATAGAACTCAGAGGAAGGCAGGAGGTCCAAAGTCCACTCAAATAGAAAATTAGATGTGCATGGGAACTCAAGGAGTAGAAGATCAAATAAGAGCCTTGGACAATAGGAGAAGACTTTGATAAAAGAGTCAGCATTTTTATTTTTGACTGAGCAATTTTTTCTATATTGAGAGCTTTTCCTTTTTAATTTCTACCAGGAGAGTTTACTTTTGGTTTCTCTAATCAATTCTCCTCAACCCTTCTTCACCTCTGCGGCCTCCTTCCTAGGTATAAGAAACCCTCTCCTGCGATGTTAATTTCCAAAGCTTCACGAGGGAACCCTCACCTTTTATTCAGTCACAGGCCTAACATAATAGGTTTGCCCTCATTTTCCTTTCTCTCTTATTGTAGGAAATTCTATTTATTTTCCTCTTTGAGGAACTTTCCACTTACTGTGCCCTCAATCTAATAAATTCTTCCTTGTGTTTTTGGCATGCCTAGCTTCTCATAATTCATTTTATTTATTCCTTCCATCTTTTTATTGTGGAAAATATATATAACATGAAATTTATCATCTTAACAATTTTTAAGTGTAGAGTTTAGTGTTATTAAATACATTTATGATGTTGCACAACCATCACCACCATCCATCTCTGTAATTTTTTGTCTTGTAAAATGGAAACTCTATACTCATCTCATAATTCACTTTGACGTGGCTTTTACTCACCACTCTATTTAAAGTAGCTCCATCATTCACTTCTTATATCTCTCCATCAGATTACCGTGTTCTGTTTTCTTTATGGAACTCACTTCCATCTGGTTTGTTTTCTGTTTGTCCCCTCTAAGATGATGTTATTTGTCTTGTTCGCATCTGTATCCCTTGTGTCTAGAGCAGTGTCTGGCATGTAATAGACACTCAATAAATATCTTTTGAATGTGAATGAATGAGAAAGAAAAATGTGTGACCTGCTTTTTCATTTGTTGGCATTTGTATATGATTCATTGTATATTGGCCAATTTATTTCAATGAACTTATAGATTGATTAAATCCAACCAGGCCCCCACAAAGAAATTTTTCTGCATTTTTATATTCTGAAACTAGTTTATATCTTGATTCCAAAATAACTTGTTAAAATACTTAGTTTAAAACCTTCTATGTATTATAAACTTAGCTTTGTAATATTAAGTATGAAAGCTGCAAAGATGGATGGATGGATGGATGGATGGATAGATAGATAGATAGATAGTCTTAGAAGAAAAAGAAATGTATAAATTTGGGGGAGATGCTGTGATAAAAAGACTAGACTTACCTTTGAGTTCCTAGCAATACCTACCTGGCAGCTTCTAGCTGGCAAATCTGCTTGGCAAGGAAAGGGAAATATGATTATTGATGAACAGCCAGCTTGTAGAGACTATAAGAGGAAATACATGACAAGGGAATGAACCATAAAGAGGAGAGAAATTGGACATTTTAATTTTAGAGGCATTAGGTGAGATCTAGGTATAATTTGAAGATATTAAATAAAGAGCAAATTGAGAAAGATGTAGGAAGGGATGGGAGGGCAGAGATTATGTATGAAGACTTCTAAGGAATGGGGAGAATCAAGGACACAAGTTAGGTTAAGAGGGAAGACAAAGATTTAAGAACGTGTTTTCACCCAGACAGAGGAGCAAAGGAAGAAGATAGAGGCCGGTTGCGGTGGCTCACGCCTGTAATCCCAGCACTTTGGGAGGCCGAGGCAGGCAGATCACAAGGTCAGGAGATCAAGACCATCCTGGCTAACACAGTGAAACCCCATCTGTACTAAAAATACAAAAAAAATAGGGCATCTGGCATGAGCCTGTAATCCCCGCTACTCAGGAGGCTGAGGCAGGAGAATTGCTTGAACCCGGGAGGTGGAGGTTGCACTGAGCTGAGATCACACCACTGCACACCAGCCTGGGCAACAGAGCGAGACCCTGTCCCAAAAAAGAAAAAAAAAGAGTCCCATTTAAAGAAAATATGAGATAAAATTCACATAATATAAAATTGACTGTTTTAGCCATTTAAAGTGTACAATTCAGTGGCTTTTAGTACATTCACAAGGTCGTGCAACCATCAGCACTATCTTAATTTCAGGGCATTTTCATCACTGCAAAACAAAATCTCATCATCATTAAGCAGCCTTTTCCCATTCCTTCCTCTCCCGGCCTCCTGGTACCCACTAATCTACTTTTTGTCTCTATGGATTTGCTTATTCTGGACATTTTATATAAATGGAATCATACTATATGTGGCCTTTTGTGACCGACTACTTTCACCTGGAATAATGTTTTCAAGGTTCACATGTGTTGTAACCTGTATCAGCTCTTCATTCTTTTTTTTTTTTTTTTTTTTTTGAGACAGGGTCTCGCTCTGCCGCCCAGGCTAGAGTGCAGTGGCGTGATCTCGGCTCACTGTAACCTCTACCTCCCGGGTTCAAGCGATTCTCCTGTCTCAGCCCTGCTAGTAGCTGGGACTGCAGGCATGTGCCACCATGCCCGGCTAATTTTTGTATTTTTAGTAGAGAGGGGGTTTCGCTATGTTGGCCAGGCTGGTCTCAAACTCCTGACCTCAGGTGATCCACCCGCCTCGACCTCCCAAAGTGAGGCGTGAGCCACCACGCCCTGCTCATTCCTTTTTATGGCTGAATAAATATCTTACTGTGTGCATAAACCACATTTTCTTCATCCATTCATCCGCAGATGGATAATTGTGTTGCTTCTTCCTTTGGCTGTCGTAACACTGCTATGAATGTGTATGTACATATATTTATTTGTGTACCGGGATAAACGATAAAATGTCTCTCCTGACTCCCTTTCTGTGCTCTTCTAATAATTCTGTCTGAATTTTAAATTTAAAAGTTGATTACAAATATGTGATAAAAATCACAGTGTTTAATATTCAGAATAATTTATTCCATTGAATTTTAAGGGATTCTTCTTTTTAAAAGTAAAATTAGGTTTTCATGGTCAGTTACAAAAATAAATTCTCCTCTTAAATCATCCTGATTTAGTTCTTTGACACTAGTGGCTAGAATTCTGCATAATTCTTAAAGTAATTATGTGTCAAATTAGTTTCATGGGCCATGGGAACCTCTACTGTTGGTTTGATCTATCAGAGACCCTGCTCTCCTTACCCAGGAAGTCTTTGCTCATTGGCTCATTGAGGAGAAAGATGTTCTGGTTATCTGAGGTTGAAACTTGACTACATTTCTACTTGGACACCTTGATGTGACTGATATACTAATGCAATACTATTACTCTGTTGTTACTTTAAAATAAGACTGTAGAAGTGAGGTATTTAATCTGTCATTATATTTCTCATTTCTGTGGGAAGATGAATTCTGAATTCCAACTGATTTGGATATTTTTTAAGCTAATAAATTAGCACTATTGCTATTGAATTATTTTGCTCTATGTTGTATTACTATATTTCTATGCCTACATCTTACCCCATGGCACTTCTCTTTGTTCACAGTGATCTCTGTTTTCTGTCACAGTCAGCAAGCTTCCTGTATCTGATGTTACTAAATGTAAATTTTGACCTCTCTGCAAATATTCAGTAGGTAGGATATTTATCCCCACGAAAGTTGACCCTGTATCCCCCATCCTCACCATTCTGATTTCAGAAATGGACACTGTGGACTTTCTTTGCACAGATTGAGCTTTTAAATAATAATGACTATGATCATAATATGCTAGTGAAAAAAATCAGAATCCAACTTTTCATAGGTTTGGTTTGTATTGTACGAGTTTGTTATCTAGAGAATGTTTAGTCTCTTTAAACTTAAAACTAAAATCTAAAAATCTCGTTTGGTTCTTATGGGTATTTGGTTTTAATTACAGAATATTCCTGCATGGTTCTTTCAGGTGGCATCCTCTTCTTTTTATAAGCTCCTTTATTAAACCTAAGCTCCTCAAAAGCAAAGACGTCATCTAGATTTTGTAATCCCCTGCAGTGGCTGGCTGAGTAGCCTGTGGAGAGTAAGTGCCATTCCTCAGTAACAGGTTGTTAAAATTGTTTACAGTAGCCACTGAGCTTTGGATGTGAAATACCAAATACACAAATGTATTCAGAAGAAAAGATTATTTCATGATTGTTGGAGTGGGATAGGGAGGGGAGGTACTGCCTTCTTACCCTAAACCTAGAGGCCATTCGGGAGGGGTCACGGCTCATTCCACAAATAGAGATGTATCTACTCAGATCAGGGGAACTGTAGGAGAGAACATGTGAAAGCCACTCCTACCCCCGGTACGAACGAGTTGTCTGTAAACGTCTGCCAGGCCCGGACAGCTCTGCGGGCAAGTGCAAGTTCACAAAGAAGTTTTCTACTCCTGTCCTATTCTGCCTTCCTTTGATCCTACTCTGGAAGAATTAGAAACTGACAAACTTGGGCCGGGCGCGGTGGCTCAAGCCTGTAATCCCAGCACTTTGGGAGGCCGAGACGGGCGGATCACGAGGTCAGGAGATCGAGACCATCCTGG
>NW_012117377.1:5071872-5094023 GCF_000951035.1 Colobus angolensis palliatus | reverse complement strand
CAGGATGGTCTCGATCTCCTGACCTCGTGATCCACCCGTCTCGGCCTCCCAAAGTGCTGGGATTACAGGCTTGAGCCACCGCGCCCGGCCTCAAGGTAATTTCTAAATTACATGTCAAAGAGATGCCAAAATGCAAGTACTTGTGTAGTTATTTTTACTTTCAAACTTGAGTTAGATCTTTGTTAGTAATTATAAAATAAGGAAATAAACCAGTAAAATTGGAGTTCAATGACTTGAGTTAGGAATGATTAACATTTTTAAAGACGGACAGAAATAACTTGAATAGCTATAATTTGCTTTCTGTGCACGTGGGGGATAAAGGTAGAGGACACAGGTTATGCTCTGGTTTTTTCACTGCTGTTAAACTTCACCCTAATGTTAAGCAAAACTAAGCAGTTTTTGTTTTTTCCCTTGTGTACACTGTGCTTCCATGTATTAAAATTCATATTTGATTTAAAATAATATATAATTTGCTCCTAAAGCAAAGATAATTTAAATATTGAGGAGTTCAAGGAATATTAAATCATAATTCTTGACAATTAAGTAAGAAGGCCATCTAGTGGTAAAATTTTCAAGTTTTAATGAATGAGAAAGTCTGATATCTGTTTCACTAAAAGTGAACTTCAGAGCTTGTCAGATAGCTGTACTGTAAGACCATTAAAACTTCATGTCAGAAAATAGTTGAGCCTGAGGTAGTTTCTCCTTATAGAAAATGAAGGCTCTCTGGTTATATCCTAAAGATCCTGTCTGCAAATTGCTCATTCAAACACATGATATTTTTCTAGATTGTAATAATCAGAGCCACAAACAATAACTATAAAGAATAAAAATTGGGAACAAAGTGGAGATTTAATAGCAGAATAGAATGTTAAAATTTATATGCCTAAAATTTTTCCAATCTGTTCTGCGACATCCAGGGCCTATTATGTGCCAGAAAATGAGTAAGACTCAGGTCCTGCCCATAAAAGAAAAGCACGCCATTGTTTGTCTTTGTATTTAGAACTTTTCAAAAGTGTTGGACATTGACAACTTGCTTTTTGAAACAGTTAATCTTGAATAAGCCTGGAATCTGCATTTCAAACAAAGGTCTTTAAGTGATTGTTAGGCAAATACAATTTGAAAATTATGCTATCCACTATGTTGCAATTATATAATAAAATGGCATCTTAGAAAATTATATGTGTAACTGTAACTCAGATACTTAAATGGTAAACATTTGATGGGGAAGGAACAGATAAAATGAGCCACATGTTCATAGTTTTCCAACAGGTGTCACAAAAATAATAGAGCAAAGAAGCTGAAAAGAAACGGAAGAGATACTCTTTTTTCTAACTCTTTGCATTATTGTAGTGTTTAACAACATTATTACATCTTTTTTTTTTTTTTTAAACAGGGTCTCACTTTTTCACCCAGGCTGGAATGCCTTGGCCTGATCTCAGCTCACTGTAACCTCCGCCTCCTGGGTTCAAGCTATTTTCTTGCCTCAGCCTCCCAAGTAGCTGGGACTACAGGCACGTGGCACCACGCCCAGTTAATTGTTGTATTTTTAGTAGAAACAGGATTTCACCATGTTGGCCAGGCTGGTCTGGAACTCCTGACCTCAAGTGATCTGCTCACCTCAGCCTCCCAAAATGCTGGGATTACAGGTGTGTGCCACCGCGCCCAGCGTATTACATCTTTTAACAAGTAAAATATGTCTTGAATATTTCTTTTTTTTTAATCAAACAGGATATTTGCTAAATGTTAAAAAAAGGATAGTTACTTTCAGCCGGGCTCATTGGTTCACGCCTGTAATCCCAGCAGTTTGGGAGGCCAAGATGGGCGGATCACCTGAGGTTGGGAGTTTGAGACCAGCTTGACCAACATGGAAAAACCTTGTCTTTACTAAAAATACAAAATTAGCCAAGTGTGGTGGTGCATGCCTGTAATCCCAGCTACTTGGGAGGCTGGGACAGGAGAATCCCTTGAACCCTGGAGGCGGAGTTTGCAGTGAGCCAAGATCAGGCCATTGTACTCCAGCCTGGGCAACAAGAGTGAAACTCTGTCTAAAAGAAAAAAGGATAATTACTTTCACATAAGCTGCATCTCCCTGCTTTCCTTTCCAGCTATCACAATTAGCTGTTACTGTCATTCAAGAAGTTTTCCTTAGTTTTGAAATTAACTATTAAAATTAATTAGAATATTTTTATTTGCCTCTGAAGTTAATTATGTTATTCACATATTAATCTTGTGCTCAGACTTTTCATTTTCATTTATAAAATAATTTTTCCCTCTAGGTGTTTGGAGTAGATGACAATCAGGACTATAATAGGCCTATTATCAATGAAAAACATAAAGATCTAATAAAAGATTGGGCTCTCAGTTCTGCTGCAGCAGTAATGGAAGAAAGAAAACCACTAACTACATCTGGATTTCACCACTCAGAGGTATACATCTCTTCTGTGTACCTATTTGTATACATAAAGTATAAATTCTTTTTTTTTTTTTTTTTGGTCCAAGACGGAGTTTTACTCTGTTGCCCAGGCTGCAGTACAATGGCACGATTTTGGCTCACTGCAACATCTGCCGTCTGAGTTCAAGTGATTCTCCTGCTTCAGCCTCCCAAGTAGCTGTGATTACAGATGTGCACTGCCATGTGCGGCTAATTACGTATTTCTGGTAGAGACAGGGTTTCACCATGTTGGTCAGGCTAGTCTCGAACTCCTGACCTCAAGTGATCCACCCACCTCAGCCTCCCAAATTGTGAGGATTACAGGCGTGAGCCACCACACCCAGCCTGAATTCTTATCATTTGTAAATTACATTATTTTAAGCAATTAATGTATATCCTTATGAAATGCTTCTAGAAACTAAATTTTTACAAATTTATTTTCTAATGAATGCCTAAAGTAATTTTATAGTAATTCAACTTTAATTTTTATTAAGTTTTAAAAATATTCTTTTGTCAATGAGGAAAATACTATGTTTCAATAAGGAGTTAATGAGCTATATGCTCATGGTTCTGAGTGGCATTATGAGATAAAACAAGAAACATATGCTGCTTATGCTTTCTTGGAAGTATATGTTTCCTGTATATCATACCAGGAAACATGCACGGGGCACTGCCTAATAGATACAATTTATATACCTCAGTAACTGCAAATACAGTACAGCCCAGGATATAATTAGAATAATATGAAATTAATTAAGGATGGCTTGGTTACGATAATTACAGAGTCAGTATGTATAGTAGAGCTAGAAAGATCTGACCCAGAGCTGCCACTTTTAGCTCAGAGCTTTTGAATCAGTCACTTCTCCCTTATCTTCTGTTTTCTCATCTACACAAATGGTATTTTCGATAAAATCTGTTTATAGAGAATTTAATGAAGTATATAAAGCATCCAGCGTAGTACTTGCCTGAGATTTATGCACTTAACAAATGTTTTTTACCTTTATCAGAAATGATATTAGAATTTCATACAGCCGGGTGCGGTGGCTCAAGCCTGTAATCCCAGCACTTTGGGAGGCCGAGACGGGCGGATCACGAGGTCAGGAGATCGAGACCATCCTGGCTAACACGGTGAAACCCCGTCTCTACTTAAAAAAAAATACAAAAAAACCAGCTGGGCGAGGTGACGGCGCCTGTAGTCCCAGCTACTTGGGAGGCTGAGGCAGGAGAATGGCGGAAACCCGGGAGGCGGAGTTTGCAGTGAGCTGAGATCAGGCCACTATACTCCAGCCTGGGCGACAGAGCAAGACACCATCTCAAAAAAAAAACAAAAAAGAATTTCATACCACATTGATGTGTCAAAAAGAAATGTAAAAAAAAGTATCTAAGGCAGAAGTATTAATTATTATTTACTCAGATAATAAGAGCTAGCATTCAATGGAAGCTTTCATTCTCTCACTCATGCTATAGTGTCTCTCAGGAAATAAGCTAATTGGTAACATACAAATATAAATTAATATAAAATGGAAAATAAAAGAAAAAATTAAATATAGAATAAGAAAATCTTAAGGTATAAATAAAGAAAATATAAATAAAATGTTACATTTGTATGAAGTATAAATAAGATTTGTTTTTTACATACAGGTAAATAGACCTATATGTTTGTTTATTAATGTTAAAATTGTTTCTTTATATGGTCTACTTCCTGAAAACTGTCAAAGCAATTACTGTATTTTAGTGCTCATTATTTCCCCATGATTGGGAGAATTTTAATTCTGGTTTCTGTTTTATGAGATGTTTAATTTACTTATTGAAAGCAGGTGATAGTTATTTGAGGCACTGTGTTGCCATTCTGAGTAACCCAGGAATGGTTTTGGTAAATGTGAATTTAAATAGACTCTCTTCTCTCTTCTCTATTCCCTGAACCCCTGCCAAGCAAAAGCTATAGCCCTAGTAGGTTCTTCTGTAGGAATTACCTAACAGGCCATTTAGAACACTTCACAGAATGGTTTTACATAAGCGTGTGTCAGTGACACTCATACTGTTGATATTCTTAGCATGGTCCACATGGCTCTGGTACCACCTTCACTACTCAGAAATGTGGGCAGGTAACAGAAAACCTTGGATGGGATTAAGGATGCAGCAGGTTTTGGTATCCTTAGGAGGCTTCACTGTATGTGTGTCATTCTCTATACTTACTATTCTTCTTTTTTTTTTTTTTCTTTGAGGCAGAGTCTCGCTCTGTCACCCAGGCTGGAGTACAGCGACAATCTCAGCTCACTGCAACCTCCGCCTCCTGGATTCACGAGATTCCCCTGCCTCACCCTCACAAGTAGCTGGGACTACAGGTGCATGCCACCACACCCGGCTAATTTTTGTGTTTTTAGTAGAGACAGGGTTTCACCATGTTGGCCAGGATGGTCTTGAACTCCTGACCTCAGGTGGTCCACCTGCCTTGGCCTGCCAAAATGCTGGGATTACAGGCATGAGCAACCATACCTGGCCTATACTTAATATTCTTACATACTATTCTTGAAATCATGTAGTGATTTATCTATTTGAAGTCTTCACTTCTTCAGTGTTTAGCTTGTCATTATTAATCTGTTCAACCTGGCACTTTTTTTTTTCTTTTTGAGACAAAGTCTCGCTCTGTTGCCAGGCTGGAGTGCAGTGGTGCGATCTCAGCTCACTGCAACCTCCACCTCCTGGGTTCACGCCATTCACCTGCCTCAGCCTCCCAAGTAACTGGGATTACAGGCATGCACCACCATGCCCAACTAATTTTTGTGTTTTTAGTAGAGACAGGGTTTCACCACATTGTCTAGGATGGTCTCAATTTCCTGACCTCGTTATCTGCCCACCTCAGCCTCCCAAAGTACTCGGATTACAGGCATCAGCCACCATGCCTGGCCCAAATCTGACACTTTCAATGAAATATTTGTTTTGACTAGTTCAAAATAAAGTTTCTGTCATAGCTTTCCACTCCCTAGTTGTCATTACAGTTTTCATATGAAGCCTTGGCTTGTCTAGGGATTTTTCATTGAGAATTTCACAAAACATAGTTTCATGTAGTAACATAGTTTGTTTTCAGAGAAAATCTTTATTTTCCAGAGAATTTTTATTTTATGTAAGAGAAAATGTAATAAATGATAATATAGCAAAGTGAGGTTTACTTATGGGTTTGTATGACAAGTTATTGTGACTAAATGAAATTGTCTTTCATGAGACTCAGATATGACCAGGCTGCATGATTCCGTTTTCTGATTTTTCTCTTTTAGGAAGGCACATCTTCATCTGGAAGCAAACGTTGGGTTTCACAGTGGGCTAGTTTGGCTGCCAATCATACAAGGCATGATCAAGAAGAAAGGATAATGGAATTTTCTACACCTCTTCCTTTAGAGAATGGTATTCTTTCTCTCTCTCTCATTCTTCCTCCCTTTCATTCTTTATCCCTTTTTTCTTCTCTTTTGCCATTTCTCTCTCTTTCTCTTACTCTTTCCTTCTGTTTTTTGCGAATCATATATCAGTTGTTTTTATAAAAACAAGCCAAATCTATATAGTAAGAAGTAAGTTAAACCTAAATAAACATATTCACATATTCTCATGCTGATATATGAATTTATTTTATAAGTAAAACACTGATTTTTATTAAATATTGTATAGTTTGAGGTATATTAAGCAGGGGACAAATTCAAAGTGATAAAACTGTTTTTTTGAGAAATTCTGTGGACTTCATAAGTTGAGACTTCCTAAGGACAGGTGAACAGACACCAGCTTGGATTTAATAGTTCATTCCAAGGCACTTTTCCTTTTAGTTGTAAATTTCTGCTGTTGAAAATAAGAATGGTTTTTAAATTTTGTTTTTACTTTTAAATAAAAATTCTTCCTACTCTTTCTGATATGCTGATATCTTAAGATATGATTTTGACTAATGATGCAGCTCTCATTAAAGTATAATCTTAACTGAAGATAAGGAAATAATTTGTAGATGAAGCATAATATATATGTGTGTATATATATTACATATGTAGATGAAGCATATAAATATTGTATATATAAGTTAAAATTTAAAAATAAGTTGAAGACAGGTCTAAATGATTTCATTCATAAATACAACAGATATTTATTGAGTGCCTACTTCATGTGATACATTTAATGAAAAAGAAATTAATAATCTTACAAATCTATGTAGTATGATTTTTATTACAAACAAAATGAAATTTATTTAAACAAAATGAAATTGTTTGCCTTCAAGGATTTCATTATTACATTTTGTTCATTAGTTAAGACCCTGAAAGGGGGATAAGGAGATGGTGGTCAAAAGGTACAAAATCTCAGCTAGACAGGAGGAAGAAGCTTGTTTTTTTCCTGAGGTCTACTGCACAGCATGGTGAATATAGTTAATAATGTAGTATTGTACCTTTTAGATGTTCTCATCACAAAAAATGTTTACTCTTTGAGGTGATGAATATGCTAAGTAGCTTGATTTAATTATTTCACATTGTATTTATGGTCAACATTTTATACACCATAAACATATACAAATATACAGTGTCAACTTACAATAAAAAATCAAAATAAAAAACGTATCCAAGTTGAAAAATAAATACCCATTTATAGTTAAAAAACAAAAAGACCCTCGATGAGATTTTTGTATGTGGTTTTTATCTGTTTTCTTAATGTCGTTCTGGTTGCAAATGGAAATTTGTTTTGTCTCAGGCTTGTGGCACCCCAAAAATCTGTTTTAAGAATTTTGTAAGTATTAGAAATATTTGAGGAAGCTACATAGCAGTGTACTAGAAAAGCTACATCATTTATTTATATTAGAATCTAGAAGTTATTGATAGTATTACCAAAAATTCTTTTGAGGGAACAGAGTCATTTGGTTCATATACCCTGTATGTAGGAAACAGAAACCAGACAGAAGGCTGGATAAATTTACCAAAGAATCTGTTATAGAATTATTATCTGTGAAAAGCAAAGTTCTGCCCTAGTTATAAAAAATAATAGACCACTTAGCTTTCATGATCTCATTTCTATTCATCATATTTAAATGAACTTATTTACATAAGCTTGATAAATCCACTTACATCATAAAATGTTTTTGTTAAACATATTGAATGTATATGAGGAGGGGGCAGTATGAGAAATACTAGAAAAATACAAAAGGGTAAAGTAGCCATTACATTCTAGATGCTTCAGTTGGTACTAAGGAGATAAGACATGTGAGAGAAAAAACAAAACAAGATATAACATGATTAATGACTAAATTAAAGTTAAATCTATCAGTTCAGTAAGGATTTTCCTCCATCATAACCATTGTATTGATACGATATTTAAATGCTGAACTTTTAGGATTATAAAGAGGAAAAAAGGACCCACAGAAGCTGTATCTAGTATCTTTTCTCCATTTATCCCTAAAGGATTAGAAAGCTTTATATGTTAATTTATATTTCCCTAAAAAGATGTCTCCCTTTTCTCAGAAATACATTCCATTTTTAACAGTTAGGAAGATCCTTAAATATTCTCAAATTCTCTCGTGGAAAAATCAAAATGTATATTTTCTCATCGGCTTCTACTTGAAAAAAAAGAAAGGGATTTTGTATTTCCATATGTGGCATTAATAACCAGAAGACTATAATTTAAAACTTCCTCAATTTATAAAATTTTGCTATGTCCTGACTATGAAAATTCTGCTATTTCATACTTAAAATTTTTTAAATTCTTTTAATCAGCTATAGATTTTTTTGAAATGTTGTTGAAGCTCTGTGTTTTTCATTTTACTTAGGAAATCCAAAAGTGTCGTTCTTTGAAGTAGATAATACTTTTTAAAAACTATATATTTTGTTCTTCTCTACTGTGTAGTTTAAAATATAGAAAAAATAAGCAATGTTTATTTGACATTCTCTGTATAAATCTACAATGGTTAGATTCTGGCTTTTTGAGCAAACCTGAAGGATGGAAGGTTACAAAAGCGGGAATGAACGCAGTGAACTTTCCTTCTGTAAAACACATTAAGAGGAAAGAAGAGCAATATATTCAGGGTTAAGATCAGATGACCCTTATATACCATTATGACTGTAGTTAGTAACAATGCATTGTATATTTGAAATAGCTGAAAGTAGATCTTAAATGTTCTCACCACAAAAAGGAGAAGTATGTGAGGTAATAGATATGTTAATTACCCTGACTTAGCCATTCCATAATGGTATACATGCATCCAAACACTATGTTATACACCACAAAGATATATAATTTTTGTCAATTAATAAACAAAATGAAATATATGAAAGGAGAAAAATGATCAGATGACTCTAATTTTCATCTCATACAATTGGCCTTCCTGACTCCTCTAGGAATTGCTTATTTGTGCAGCTTGAAATTGTACTTACTTTTTAAACTACTTAGTCACAATGCTGGCTCACTTGTTTTTTAGGCTAAGTCATTTTTAATTACATCTCAAAATGTAATGTAGTATAGCTGGCCCTCTGCACCCATAGGTTTTCTATTAGTGAGTTTTGCATCTGTGAATTCACCTGAGGACTGAAAATACTTGAGAGGGAAAAAGAAATGATTGCATCCCCACCGAACGTGTATAGACTTTATTTTTTGTACTTATTCACTAAGCAATACAGTATTAACAACTATTTACATAGCTTTTACATTGTAGTAGGTATGAGAAGTAATCTAGACATGATTTAAAATATATGGGAGGGTGTGAGTACGTTACATACAAATACTACATCACTTTATATAAGGTACTGAAGCATCCTTGGAATTTGGTATCCTGGCAGAAGAAAGGGTATGGAACCAGTCTCCGTGGATACTGACAGACAACTGTAGGGTGCTCCTTTTATTTTTATTTTTATTTTTTTGTCTTAATCAGTTCCCTCTTTGTGGTTTTTATTTTATAGAGACAGAGATCAGTGAGTCTGGCATGACAGTGAGAAGTACTGGCTCTGCAACTTCCTTGGCTAGCCAGGGAGAGAGAAGGAGACGAACTCTTCCCCAGCTTCCAAATGAAGAAAAGTCTCTTGAGAGCCACAGAGCAAAGGTTATAACACAGAGGTCAGAAATAGGAGAAAAACAAGACACAGAACTTCAGGAGAAAGAAGCACCTACACAGGTATACCAGAAAGATAAACAAGATGCCGACAGACCGTTGAGTAAAATGAACAGGGCAGTAAATGGAGAGACTCTCAAAACTGGTGGAGATAATAAAACCCTACTTCACTTAGGCAGCTCTGCTCCTGGAAAGGAGAAAAATGAAACTGATAAGGAAACTTCTTTGGTAAAGCAAACATTAGCAAAACTTCAACAACAGGAACAAAGGGAGGAGGCTCAGTGGACACCTACTAAATTGTCTTCCAAAAATGTTTCAGGTCAGACAGATAAATGTAGGGAGGAACCTTTTAAACAAGAATCACAACCTTCAGAAAAAAATTCAGGATATTCTACAAGCAAAGGAGACAGAGTGGCACAAAGTGAGAGCAAGAGAAGAAAAGCTGAGGAAATTCTGAAAAGTCAGACTCCAAAGGGAGGAGACAAGAAGGAATCCTCCAAGTCATTAGTGCGACAAGGGAGCTTCACTATAGAAAAACCCAGCCCAAACATACCCATAGAACTTATTCCACATATAAATAAACAGACTTCCTCTACTCCTTCTTCTTTAGCATTAACATCTGCAAGTAGAATACGAGAAAGAAGTGAGTCTTTAGATCCTGATTCTAGTATGGACACAACCCTTATTCTAAAAGACACAGAAGCAGTCATGGCTTTTCTAGAAGCTAAACTACGTGAAGATAATAAAACTGATGAAGGACCAGATACTCCCAGTTATAATAGAGACAATTCTATTTCACCAGAATCTGATGTAGATACAGCTAGTACAATCAGTCTGGTTACTGGAGAAACTGAAAGAAAATCAACCCAAAAGCGAAAGAGTTTCACTAGCCTCTATAAAGATAGGTGTTCCACAGGTTCTCCTTCCAAAGATGTTACAAAATCATCATCTTCAGGTACTAGGGAAAAAATGGAAAAGAAAACAAAAAGTCGTTCCACAGATGTGGGTTCAAGAGCAGATGGTCGTAAATTTGTTCAATCCAGTGGGAGAATAAGACAGCCTTCGGTAGACTTAACCGATGATGATCAAACCTCTAGTGTACCTCATTCTGCCATCTCTGATATTATGTCATCTGATCAAGAAACTTACTCTTGTAAACCTCATGGACGGACTCCACTTACCTCAGCTGATGAGCATGTACATTCCAAACTGGAAGGAAGTAAAGTAACGAAATCTAAGACTTCTCCGATAGTATCTGGTTCATCCAGTAAATCGACCACCCTTCCAAGGCCACGACCTACCAGGACTTCCCTCTTGCGCAGAGCACGACTTGGTGAAGCTTCAGACAGTGAACTTGCCGATGCTGACAAAGCATCTGTTGCTTCTGAAGTATCCACAACAAGTTCTACATCAAAACCTCCCACAGGAAGGCGTAACATCTCTCGGATTGATTTATTGGCTCAGCCTCGTAGAACACGACTTGGCTCACTGTCAGCTCGTAGTGACTCTGAAGCAACAATTTCTAGAAGTAGTGCCTCCTCGAGGACCGCAGAAGCCATCATTAGAAGTGGAGCCAGATTAGTACCATCAGATAAATTTTCTCCTAGAATTAGAGCTAACAGTATCTCTCGACTCTCAGACTCCAAGGTCAAAAGTATGACCTCAGCTCATGGCTCTGCTTCAGGTAAATTGGATCCAGATTTCTCATAGCATTAGCATGTTGTATATTTTGGGGTTCCTTTTTTTAAAAAAAAAAATTAAGTGTCTAGTTGTCTTCGTAAGATACTCATTCAAAACAAAAGTTATGATATATGAGGTGGCAGGGGCGGTTCTATAAAATAGTTTTATCTAGCATAGTAAATGGAAAAGTCAGAAGTTATATATACTTCCAATTAAAGTCCCGGGACAAAATAGTGATTTCAAAATTAGGAATTCATTCAGCTGATTTAGGAGTTTTAATTTTCTAGTTGGTGATATATTTGGATGTGTGTGTGTGTCAAAATTAGATTGTCTGGCATTATCTGGTTTAAAGTATAGGAATTAACATTGTGCTTCTAAAAGCGTGTGTTTAACCTTTAAATATCCTCACATAATTCAAAGCCCTTAAGAACTTGAAGAAAAGCAGCATATGCTTTATTACTCCTTTCAGAGTTAAATAATCAATGTTTTGTTCTGTTTTTTCCCTACCTATTTTGAAATGTCTCACATAGTTTACCTATACTTTTTAAAGTTAAATCTGTTTATAGTTGGAGCAGGTGAAAACTAACCTTTAATTTATTTCAGTGGAAGAAGATGGATTCATGGGGAATCACTCAGCATATATTGGCCAAACTGGGCTGTAGAAATTTAACTGGTTATGAGCATTATCTCACAAAGTGCTGTTACATTGTTTAACTCTGAATATGATAACTACAAAAACTACTTACTCTCCACCAGAATTTAACTGATGTTGTTATATTTGTTTGCTTACGTACTTTGTGTTCAGAGCTGAAGCCTTTGAGAGACATGTGTGACCAAAGAGTCATGAGGTGGATATTTGTTTGTATCCTGCAAGCGTGTTCTCATTACTTCATAATGAGCCTCCTGTGTGGGCGTGCCTGCAAAGGCCAGTGTGGGAGGCCAGCTGTTATAACAGGCTTGCAGATGTGTGATTATTTTCAGTAGGCAGACATCTCAGTGAGCCCTAAGTCTTGAGTTAAACGTGGAGGGGAAGTTGATACGAAATTTCATCTTTTTATTTTTGATTGGTTTACATCTACCACACTATATCCTACAAGACCCTAAAGGAACGGTACTTTGCATATGATACTTTTTTCACTTTTCTTCCTCTTTTCACTGCTGCTTTCCTCCACTCCATTCACCTGTCTCTCTCTTTGCTAGTCAGTGGGTTTGGTAATGATGGTCACTGTCTATGGTAGAAATAGATGTAGGCTGAAGCCGGATAACATATAATCATGATTCCAAAAAAAAATTAGACAACATTTTCCTTATTACCCCAGTCCTCATTTGCACACTTGAAGCTTTGGTTGGTGGTTCATAAATTTATTGCCAAATATTTTAAAACTAACTATTTTGTTGTTTTTTTTTTCATTCTGTTGTTGCTTATGGTTCTACTTCTTCAATTCACATTTCATCTCTGCTGCATTTCCTGAAGAAATTTCTTCTGCTATACTCCGTGTTTTATCACCTCATCTCCATTAAGATATGTGTGTATTTTCCTGTCTTAACATAATTTCTGTTACCAGGTAGCTTGGAGTACCTCTTAACACATGATGTGGTTTTATTCCTTGATATTTAGGATAAGGCTTGAGAGCCAAGCTAAATATGATGACTTCAGCAAGTCTAAGAAACAACTGTAAGATGCTGTATATAAAGCTACATTTCATTTTCTGCTTCTTTGAATACAGAACTTGATAAATACTCAGTTTTCTATGTCCAAAAGAACCTTGAATTGTATATGAAATTCCCTAGGACAAATTGAAGTATATGATTTTGGTCTTTTCATACTTACTAGCAGTATATTAAATAATAAGAATCATGGCATTTAAGAGTTAGAAGGGTTATTCCCTTAAGGGAACTGAGGTCAAGAGAGGAAATAACCTGCCCTGGGCACATGGCTGTGGCAGGGGCGGAATGAGAATCAAAGGCTTTTAACCCCCAGCCTGTTGTTGTTCTGCCGTATTTATTCTAGCTCTAAGAAATAGTTTGAGTGTTTACTTGTATGCAGGCTTCCAGAAGACAGCTGGAATCTACTGGATTATTATCAGGAGTATATGCAAGGTCAATATACAATATAAAGGTTTTGGTATTGTTTACTAAAATCTTTGCAATTCTGATGTTTTACCCAGTTTATATTCTCTATTCCACCTTATGAGCATAAAGCCGCATTGTAATCTGGGATTGTATATTCAGATTCTCTCCAGGTACCCATTTATAGTATTACATCTTATCTAGGACAGTAGCCAGGATCTTTCATTCAGTGTGAACATACTATAATAGCTGTATGGAGAAGGTCATCAAACAAACAAACAAACATACCTGTTTGATTTTGCTAATTTAGGTACCTTTGATATTATAACATTTCCGTTTAAGATAATTATACTATTTTGAATGGAAAAAAGAAAATTTTTATCTTTTGAAACATGACTTAAAAGAATGTTAAATCATACTGATCAGTGTTGCTGTGCACGGTATAAACTTTAAAGACTTTGGAAATAATCTGAACCTAGCACCTTTGATATTGTCCCAATTGGATATGTAAAAATAATTTTGTAATGTTTCCAATTCCATATTTTAGATGATGTCTTTAAAATAGTTTTAGGCCAGCACAGTGTTTCCTGCCTGTAATCCCAGTATTTTAGGGGAGGGCAAAGTTGGAGGATTACTTGAGCCCAGGAGTTGAAGGCTGCAGTGAGCTGTGATGACACTGCTGCATTCCAGCCTGGGACAAGTGAGACCCTGTCTCCATTTAAAAAAAAAAAAAAAAAAGTTTTTTTAAAGAAACGTGTGTGATAAAAATAGAAGATTGGAAATCTCAGATTTAGCATTAAGAGAAGAGTTCTGTATGTTTCTCTGATATAATTTGCAATTTGCTTCTAGGAGTTAAACTAGTTTTTTTTTCCCCAAAACATTCCTTCAATGATTTTTTGTTTGTTTGTTTGTTTGAGACAGAGTCTTGCTCTTGCTGCCCAGGCTGGAGTGTAATGGCATGATCTCGGCTCACTGCAACCTCTGCCTCCCGGATTCAAGTGATTCTCCTGCCTCAACCTCCCAAATAGCTGGGATTACAGGCTGTGTGCCACCATGCCTGGCTAATTTTTTGTATTTTTAGTAGAGATGAGGTTTCACCATATTGGTTAGCCTGGTCTGTCCTCCTGTCTCAGCCTCCCAAAGTGCTGGGATTAACAGGCGCCCAGCCTCCTTTAGTGATTCTTGATATCAGGTTGTAACTGAGATATCCAGATTTATTTTGGCAAGATATATTTAAATTTAAAGACCTTGAATTATCAAAATAAAGCACTTGGTTTTCATTATGTTTTAAGTGCACATTTTAGAAAATAAAAACATTATGTTAATATCCTTAAAATTTTTTTAGACTGTTTGCTGTCCCTTCTCAATTCTAATCTTCACAATTTATAGGCAGTAGAAATTAAATGTTGGACATGCATGGCTTGAATTAACTCTTTCTTCAGGTCAAAGGACAAAACAGAGCATTGTCAGCAGTTTTTCTCCCCAACTGATCTTATTGCTGCATGCCCATAAATATACATGCAAAACATGTTTGTGGTAATTTTCCACTAAAATATTCTGATAAAGTATGAAGATGCAATGTGTGTTTTCTGAAGTGTTTGCAAAATCTATAGTTGCACGTTTTAATGCCAACAAAGAAATTGGAACATTCACAGAAATATGATACTAACAACTTTTTTTCCTTTTTAATTCTCTAGACATCATAAATGATAGTATGTTTTTATAGTGAATATAGTAGTTTGGTACTACAACACAAGAGGGAATGTTGCCTAAATTAAAAACTAAATTTTGTAATGAATGCTGTAGCTCTAGCTACAAGCTTAATCAAGCCTATCTTGGAACTTTCATTTTAATGTATATGCTGTCTAGGCCTTTACTAACCAGTAAGTCTCTTAGAGATTGGTGTTTCAAACACCTTTAAATGCCTTAGTAATATCAACCCATCAAATGAGCCTAATTAAGAAAATCTAATTTATTTTTATAAATTGTTACTTAAGCTGAATAAAATTCAAGAGAAAGAATGTTTTTCTTCAACACAGGTAGAAATCAGAAAAACTATCATTACATGAGAAATTTAGGATGTCTTTTTAAAACAACTTGGCTGGGCACGGCAGCTCATGCCTGTAATCCTAGGACTTTGGGAGGCTGAGGCAGGTGGTTTACCTGAGGTCAGGAGTTCGAGATCAACCTGGCCAACCTACTAACAATACAAAAATTGGCCAGACATGGTGGCAGGTGCCTATAATTCCAGCTACTCTGGAGGCTGAGGGCAGGAGAATCGCTTGAACCTGGGAGGCGGAGGTTGCAGTGAGCCGACATGGCGCCATTGCCCTCCAGCCCAGGTGACAGAGGGACACTCCATCTCAAAAAAAAAAACTTACTGGAAACAAAAGTGTAGAATGTATACAACACTTGGAATCTCAGAGAATTAGTTTTGAAGTCTGGGAGTCCATAGACCTGGCTTATACTTTGATTTTAGCAAGGTAAGACCTCTCTGGACCTGTTTCTTCTCTGTAAATGGAATAATTTAGACTCATGTCAAAGGTCGTTCTGTTCCAAAATTCTATGAAATAAGTAGATGGGGGAAAATTTAAAATATTTTAACTTGAAGTTTCTTTGGTGTTAATTAGCAGGTGGTAGGGAATTTAGGGGAAAAAAAAGTTGGGTAGCTGCTATAGTTTGGAAGCAAATGTTAAGAAAGAAAAAGTTTTGAAATCAATTCTTTGAGAAATAACAGGTTAAAAGGCCTAGCATTGAACTCCCTTTCCCAGTTCCTTCTCCGCCAGTAGCCATCGTTTCACTCAGTCTCTGCTCTGCTGTTCGTTGTTACACAGACTCAGTGTGTCCAGAAGTAACTGGAGCTTTTCTTCATAGTACACCGTGTGTGGTGTGTTTTCCACTGGCAAGGAGAGCTCTTAGTTACTTAATAATTTTTAATCACATTTTTATTTCTATGCTATATGCTGATTATTTTATCCAGTTTCCTCCTCAATTTTAAAAGAACGTACCTAAAGATGTTACCTTTTACTTTTTAAAATATGCTGTATTCCTTTTTTTTTTTTTTTGAGACGGAGTCTTGCTCTGTCGCTTAGGCTGGAGTGCAGTGGCGCGATGTCCACTCACTGCAAGCTCCGCCTCCCGGGTTTAATACTATTCTCCTGCCTCGGCCTCCCCAGTAGCTGGGACTACAGGCTCCCGCCACCTCGCCCGGCTAGATTTTTGTATCTTTTAGTAGAGACGGGGTTTCATCGTGTTAGCCAGGATGGTCTTGACGTCCTGACCTCGTGATCCGCCCGTCTCGGCCTCCCAAAGTGTTGGGATTACAGGCGTGAGCCACCGCGCCCGGCCGCCTCCTCAATTTTAAAAAAACATACCTAAAGATGTTACCTTTTACTTTTTAAAATATGCTGTATTCTTTTGATTGCTTTTCTTTTTGTGTTTGAGACGGAGTCTGGCTCTGTCACCAGGCCGGAGTGCAGTGGTGCAATCTCAGCTTACTGCAACCTCTGACTCCTGGGTTCATGTGATTCTCCTGCCTTAGCCTCCCGTGTAGCTGGGATTACAGGCGTGCACCACCACGCCTGGCTAATTTCTGTGTTTTTAGTAGAGATGGGGTTTCGCCATGTTGGCCAGGAGGGTCCCGACCGCCTGCCCTTGTGATCCGCCCACCTCAGTGTCCCAAAGTGCTGGGATTACAGGCATGAGCCCCCGCGCCCGGCCTCTGATTGCTTTTAAAAGATATTATTAGTAGCTTTACTATTCTTACTGACTTCCAGGTAGACCAGCCTATGAAAAGAGATGGAAAGTTTGTGAAAAGGAAGTTTTTCTCTTACCTTTTTCCTCAAAATGTAATTGCTTTTTGATCCTAAGCTCAGACTGTTTAAAGTTAATTCTAGCATGGCTCTACTTATATGTGGTCACCTGACATTTAACATATATTAACAGTACTTGGCACTCAGTCTCTCATTCTGCTTTCATGTAGTCAGCCATCGATGCCATTCTTTCTAAGTTACCTCGAAATGAACTGTCTTAGTTTTATCATACTTACGTTTTCATATGTTCTCCAGTTTATTAAAGCTCTTTGTTAATTGCTTTTCTCTCTAGTTTCCAATCATATGTATGGTGACCACAGTTGCCTAATCAAAAATCAGGAAATTTGATGTAACAATTGATTTTTCTCTTCCTTATGAACGCTATTGTAAGATGGCAAAATAAACACACATTTAGCATTTAATGAAATGCTTTTTTGAAAAGTACAAATTTGTTTACAGTATTTCTGATTTTGCCTGCCGTATTTCTAATTTTTTTCTAAACCTCTTTACTCTTGTTCCTAAACTTTTCCTAAAATTGGTTTCAAGTCTCAGGATCACTTCAACTCATGGAAGTTTTTATATCTAGAAATGAGTACATTATCACCATGGTAAAAATATTATCTATGTTAATAAATTATCTTACAGTGTTAAAATCAGAAATTATATTTAAGCTCCTCAAAAAAACTATGACTAATTACCTAGTATATGCATTTGCATACACTTTTACAGAGAGCCATGAACTTTCTGCATATGTTCGTTCTCTTGTATCTATGAATGAATCTAGTTCCAAACATCAGGATCTCCAAATAGGGGTGTGAATAAGGACAAATCGATAGGCTCTAATTTATGGCATATTCCTCATTATAGAGTTCTCTGTTTCAAAGCCAGTTCTGGTGGCAATATATGCCAGTGTTATCTGAGAGCAAGCTCAGCCTTAGAGATCATCCCCAGGTAAAAATGTACTTTTTGGAGGAAAAGACTTTAAAAGGCATAAAATTCGAGTGGAGGAACTTCTGGATTCTATGCAGCTTAGGATCAGTTTCTATTGAAAAGGAAAAAGATGCTAAGGGTTTATTACTTTAAAACGCCGATAACATTTAATGCTTTTCACTAGGTTTCGGAAAAGTAAGTGTTTATATCCAGGAATTCTTACATTTTTTCCAAAATATTTGTTAAAAATTTGCTAGCCAACATTCAGCTAAGTGCTAGATATACATTATTGGATTAAACAGACATGGTTCCTGCCCTTGTAAAGTTTACCAGGAATTAGCCTTTATTTATCTTTTTTACCTGTATTTATGCTTCACAAATTATTTGTATGTTTGATTCTCATATTAACAGTAGTAAAGTGTCTGCTTCGTCTTCTGATTTTTTAAGTGTTTCAGCAGTACCATTTTTTTAATGTCTTTACTAACTGTAAATAAGAAAGTGATTGCCACTTTCTTTAATGTGACTCTTCACAGTATCTCCTGTGCCTTCAATGTCAATGGTTGTGACAAAAGCTTGTAGAGTTTTGCTTTTTGTAGATTTTATGCCATTGTCTATTTTCACCATATGCTTTCAGTGTCAAAGCAGCAGAGAGTTGTACTGAAGATGCTTTGTTGTGTTTTTTACCATGTATAAAGATTTTTTCCAACCATAGCGTAACAGGATGTTGAATGACAGAGGTAATGTTTTTTTTTTCTGCCATAAAGGCATAATTTCCACAGCCGGAATTATGCACATCTGTGTGTCGGGAAAAGAGAGTTTTTACCATCTCCATGTTGAAAGTCCATGTGGCATGAGGAAATCTTTTCCCTTGTTTTTATTTTTGTTGTCGTTGATGTTGTTACTGTCTTTTTTTTTTGAAAAATTCATATTTTCACTCAAATAAGAAATATTTGCAATTGAAAAGTGTTCCAGTTAAACATCGATGGATAGAGCTTGCTTACTTGTTTGTCATTAGTGAAATTTTTCATCTGAATGTTTATTCACCACACTATGGAAAACATGGTCTTTCGATGTTTTTGATTCTTCATTGTTTTTAATTCACCAAAGTGTAATGTTTCTATCCCTAAGGAGTAGTAGACTTATGGTTTGTGTGAGGTATGTGTACGTCAGTTATTGAAAATTGTGCTGCGTGTGCGCTTTCATGGTGTTTTGAAGTCATGACTTTTACCTCCTTTAAATGATAACATAATAATTCTTTTTTTAATAATTAAACTAATTTAGTAAATTCAAGATGGAGGCGCTTTCCCACTGATTATGCTTCCACCTCAGAAGATGAATTTGGATCAAACCGTAATTCCCCTAAACATACCCGTCTACGTACTTCTCCAGCCCTGAAAACCACTCGCTTGCAGAGCGCTGGATCAGCAATGCCTACTAGTTCTTCATTCAAGCACCGGATTAAAGAGCAGGAAGACTACATCCGGGATTGGACTGCTCACCGAGAAGAGATAGCCAGGTTGGTTTTCAGAACTTATCTTTAAGAACTGAACATTTCTAAGAACATTACAACTTGGTAACAAAGTTTAGCTTGTACTTCATTTTTACTAATAGTCTAAGAACTGAAATCCACAGATAACTGTGAACTCTGTTTAGTCAGTAGTATTACTCTCTATCCAACTTTTTTCCTTTTTTTCCTATGCCTGTGCCACTAACATATTGTAGAACTGATTTATTTTGACCTTTTCTCTCTCCCCCCTCCTCCCTTTTTAAGAATTTCTTTTATAGATGGTGATAAGTAAGTATAACTTTGAAAGGGAGGTAGTATCAGATCTATATAATTAAGAACTGTGCAGGCAATTTATGGATTACTTTCCTTTAAATTTCCAAAGATATAATAGTATACTTGTTAGAGATGTGGCTAATGCTCTCTGGAGAGAATTAGGGGAAGCAGATTTTCACTCATACTTTTATGAGCTCATTAAGTATGGTCAGTTCAACCCTTTAGTTAGTAAAACAAAATATGATTATTTTGAAGATTAAATAAATATGTTTATAGTAACTTTTAGATTTAGATTATGTACAAAAAATAAAATTTTTTATTTATATGCTGCAGATGATTTTTAATTAATAACTTATTATTAATAACTTACTATGGCTGAACTTTGAAGAGAGATTATACTCAAGCAGATGTTATAGTACTTAAAATATAAGGATTTTTTGTTTAAAGTTTGTGAGATGTTAAATTTTATTGCACTATACCATATGTTACCTAAACATTTTCACTGTGTACATACTAAGCTTACTTCTGTCTTTAAGACCTTAATCTTCAAGTTGTATACTTGAGAACATTATTAAAGAGTTTATACATAATATTTCATAGATGCTTTTAAAAAACAACAAACTTTTACTCTATCTTAATGTTCATCTTTTTTTTCTTTATTTCATTGACTTCTGTGAATTGTGTTTTTTCTGGCTCATTGGTTTGATGTTTAGTTTTTTATTTTTAGAGACTATTTACTTGTCATTGCTTTTATTCTTGGAGAAAACATGCCTTTCTAATCTCATTGTGCTGCTTAAAACATTTTTGCTTTAACATATAAATAGCTTTTTAGGAGAGTAATTACTGAAGCATTTTAAGCCAGTTGTTCTAGTTAGAGGAAAGGCATATATGTGCTTTGGCATCCATGGATCATTATGGGCCGACAAAATGCTTGTAGTGAGAGCATCTTGACACATTTTTTGTACTTCCAGGCGCAGCTAGCAACCACATGTCTTACTCTTGTCTCATAATTTTTTCCCCTTCCCTTGAAAAAGATGTCCATATACAAGATCCAGTGGTGCCTGTATGTCTAGATGCCTCCTGGCAGGAGGCCTCCTCTCTCGAGCTCCTTCTACCCCAAACTAGAAAGACTAAATCCCTTCTTCTGAGCCAAATACACTTCCCTACCCTCAAATAAAAAAATAGTTGTAATACAAACAGAAGAGGGAATAAGGGTTATACACTGTATTTTCACTTGGTTCTATTTTGCTGTGTGCATAGTGTTACTATTATCAATGTGTACTTTTTATTATCTATGGCGGGACTTCAAGGCCAGGCTATTTAACCTCCAGTGATGTTCATGCCTTATCCCTCTAGTTTGTCAGTAGCACTGTGCTAATAAAACTTGACTTTGGGATTTTAATTTTTCAACATATACTTTCCAGACATATATCTCAAAGCTAGAGAAGTGGGGTTTTTTGGTTTTATTTTATATGGAGAAAAAAAGAGGGTAGTGGAAGGAAGAAGGAAAAATACAAAATGTGGAAGGAAATGTTGATATGTAATGTTTCTGTAGGGCAGTGATAAGTTTGCTTAGCGTGAGAAAATTCATTTTCAAATGGCTGTGAATCACAAACTAAGTAGAATATGAGAAATAATTTTATTTATTTACATGAACTACTACTGTCACCTAAAAGACTCCTGTGCTAAGAGCAATATTTGAAGAGTAGTAAAGACACTTTTATTTGAAAAATATAATAGTTTTAATTTATTATAAAAATGTTTTATGCTTTAGCATACTCTTTCTGTTTAGAATTTAGGACTATTTCACTTGATCAGCACTTTGTTAATCTGTACATAGTAACTGTTTACCTGCATTTAAATTTAAAGCACAAAAGCAAGCTCCATTTAGAATATAAAGTATATAAGCGAGATATGGCATATTTGGTCTTCAGTTTGATGAGGGGAAGTTTCTTTCAGGTATCCCTGATGCATGTGCTTTGTTAGCTCCTGCCTCAGTTTCTGTGTTATGAATACAGATATTAACTTCCATCTAATAGGAATATAAGACATGATGCAGACTTTCATGAATATTAGGGTAAATAGAGCTATAATACCAGCTTTACAGATGACCAAATGAAATATATTTAACCAAAAAATTATACTGGATGATTATCTACAGTAACACCTCAAAGATAGTGCAGGTTTGGTTTCAGACCACTATAGTAAGGCAAATATCTCAATAAAGTAAGTCACACAATTTTTTTTGTTTCCTAGTGCATATAAAAATTATGTTCACACCATACTGTGTGCAGTAACACTGCTTCTTAAAAAAATATATACCTGGCCGGGCGCGGTGGCTCAAGCCTGTAATCCCAGCACTTTGGGAGGCCAAGACGGGTGGATCAT
>NW_012117377.1:5038140-5071637 GCF_000951035.1 Colobus angolensis palliatus | reverse complement strand
TATATATATACACCTAAACAAGTAAATATTTTAGTGCTAAAAACACTAGTGATCATCTGAGTCTTTAGTAAGTCATCAGCTTTTTGTTGGCATAGGGTCTTACATCCCTGCTGACTGCTGACTTCTTTGAGGGTGGCGGTTGCTGAAGGCTTGGGTGACTGTGGCGATTTCTTGTTTTTTTTTCTGAGACAGTGTCTTGCTCTGTCACCCAGGCTGGAGTGCAGTGGCGCAATCTCGGCTCACTGCAAGCTCTGCCTCCCGCGTTCACGCCATTCTCCAGCCTCAGCCTCCCGAGTAGCTGGGACTACAGGTGTCCGCCACCACGCCCGGCTAATTTTTTGTATTTTTAGTAGAGACGAGATTTTACCGTGTTAGCCAGGATGGTCTCGATCTCCTGACCTCATGATCCTCCCGCCTCGGCCTCCCCAAATGCTGGGATTACAAGCATGAGCCACCGTGCCCGGCTGTGATTTCTTAATTAAAATAAGACAGCAGTGAAGTCTGCCACATTGATTGACTATTCCTTTAATGAAAGATTTCCTTGTAGCAATGCAGTGCTGCTTGATAGCATTTTACCCAGAGTAGAACTTCTTTCGAAACTGCAATCAGTCCTCCCGGACCCTGCTGCCGGCTCATCAACTGAGTTTATGTAATATTTTGAATCCTTTGTTGTCAACTCAATAGTGCTCACAACAGCTTCACCGGGAGTAGATTCTATTGCAAGATACCACTTTCTTTTCCCATCCAGAAGAAGCAGCTTCTTATCTGTTAATGTTTTCTCATGAGATTGCAGCAATCCAGTCCCATATTCAGGCTCCACTTGTACCTCTACTCCTTCTAGTGCTCTTGCTATTTCCACCATATCTGCAGTGACTTCCTCCACTGAAGTCTTGAACCCTCAAAGTCATCCATGAGGATTGGAATCAGTTTCTTCCAAACTCCTGTTAATGTTGATATTTTTACCTCCTCTATGAATCACAAATGTCCTTAATGGCATGTAGAATGGTGAATCCTTTCCAAAAGATTTTCAGTTTACTTTGTCCAGGTATATTAGAGGAATCATTACCTATGACAGCTATAGTCTTGCAAAATGTATTTCTTAAATAAAGGAATACATTTTCTGCTTAGAAGACAAAAATGGGCCAGGCGCGGTGGCTCACACCCGTCATCCCAGCACTTTGGGAGGCCGAGGCAGGCAGATCACGAGGTCAGGAGATCGAGACCATCCTGGCTAACACAGTGAAACCCCATCTCTACTAGAAACAGAAAAAATTATCTGGGCACAGTGGTATGCTCCTGTAATCCCAGCTACTCCGGAGGCTGAGGCAGGAGAATCGTTTGAATCTGGGAGGCAGAGATTGCAGTAAGCCGAGATTGTGCCACTGCACTCCAGCCTGGGACAGAGCGAGACTCTATCTCAACAACAACAACAAAAAGTCAAAATGACTCCTTGATCCATGGGCTGCTGAATGGATATTAGCAGGCATGAAAACAGCATTAATCCCCTTGTACATCTCAGTCAGAGCTCTTAGGTAACCAGGTACATTGTCCATGAGCAGTAATACTTTGCAAGTAATCTTTTTTTTCTGAGCAGTTTGTCTCAACAGTGGGCTTAAAATATTTAATGAACCACACTGTAAATATGCCGTAATCCAGGCTTTATTGTTCCATGTGTAGAGCACAAGCAGAGTAGATTTAGCATAATTCTTAAGGGCCCTATGACTTTTAGGATGGAAAATGAACATTGGCTTCCAACATAAAGTCACCAGCTACATTAACCCCTAACAAGAGAGTCAGCCTGTCCTTTGAAGCTTTGAAGTTGGGCGTTGTCTTCTCTCTGGCTATGAAAGTCCTAGATGGCATCTTCTTCCAATAAAAGGCCGTTTTATCAACATTGAAAACCAGTTGTTATTATAACCACCTTAATCAGTGACCTCAGCTAGATCTTCTGGATAGTTTGCTACAGCTTCTGTGTCAGCACTTGCTGCTTCTCTGTGCACTTTTATGTTAAGGGGATGATTTTGTTCCTCAAGCCTCATGAACCGACCTCTGCAAACTTTTCTTTTGCAGTTTCCTCACCTCTGTCAGCATTCACAGAGTTGAAGAGAGTTTAGGTTTTTCCTCTGGATTAGTTTGGCATAAGGGAATGTTGTGGCTGCTTTGATCTTCTATCCAGACCACTCAGACTTTGTCCATATCAGCATTAGGCTATTTAGGCTGTTTTGCTTTCATATCATTCCTGTGTTCACTAGAGTAGCACTTTTAATTTACTTCAAGAACTTTTCCTTTGCATCCATAACTTGGCTGTATGGCACAAGAGGCCTAGCTTTTGATGATTGCTGGAATAGTAAGGCAGAATTTAAAATGGTTCCATGGTTGATCAGATGGGAGACTGGTGAGAGTAGGGAACCCAGAAGGTATGGAAAAAGAAGATAGGTTGTATTTTGGTCATACTGACACCAAGATGCCTAAAGGATAGCCCTGTGAAAAAATCTAGCAGACGGTTGAACCGTGGCTGTGAAACAGGAAGCCGTGAGAGCTAGACTTATCGTTGTAGAGTCATTCGCAAAGAGTAAATACTTGGATAGACGATATCATCAGGGAATGGTGCGGGAGCTGGAAATGCAGCTGAACTCTGAGATAACCTCAGTGACAGGGATGCAGTGTAGCTGAATGGTGAAGAATATGGACTGTGGACTCAGACCGGATTCTTGGTCTGAGGTTCAGAACCAACTCGACCACAAGGTCTGTGTGACCCTGGGTGAGTTAATTAACTGTGCTCTAGTGATCTCATCTGTAAAATGGACGTAATGGTGCCAACCTGAGAGAGGTGACAAGTTGATGCAAATACTTAACCTAGTGCTTGACATGTAGTCAGCAGTCAATAAATGTTAGTTATATTTAAGAGGGATACAGAGAAAACAGTGGTTTATGATTATAGTTAGAACTTTATTTGGAGTTTTCAATTTTCTGTAGATCTCACATATTTAAATTTATGAGAATCCAGATAGAATTGGAATTTCAGAATCAGCATTACATTCCTACAGTTTATAAAATGCTAGGCTTACCTTATTTGTGCTTAAGAATCCCAGCCAATGCTTTCTTCAAATTTTCAGTCCAAACTTAATTATTACAAATGTTTTTGACCTCTTGGTAAAAACAGTGGTATGTAAGTGGCTTATTTTTTAATATTAAAGTGATCATTAAATAGATGTGTCGGGTGGGCACGGTGGCTCACGTTTGTAATCCCAGCACTTGGGAGACCAAGGCGGGCAGATCACCTGAGGTCAGGAGTTCGAGACCAGCCTGGGCAACATGGTGAAACCCCATCTCTACTAAAAATACAAAAATTAGCCGGGTGTGGTGGCGTGCACCTGTAATCCCAGCTACTCGGGTGGCTGAGGCAGGAGAATTGTTGAAACTCGGGAAGCGGAGGTTGCAGTGAGCCGAGATCGCACCACTGCACTCCAGCGAGGGTGACAGAGTGAGACTCTGTCTAAAAAAAAATAAATGTATCACAGAACACCTATCAGTCCCATTCCCTGGTTTGTTGACCCCAAATGAAACTCACTTGGCATTGTAAGACAAAAAGCTTTTATTATTACTGAGTCTTTTACACGTAATTTTATTAGTGAAATTCAAGTAAAAAGAACATTGATCAAGTTCTTTGAAAACATTTTAAAATAGAACTATGGTTTATGTTTTTCAAGCCTAAAATATTTGCAGTTACAGTTATGAGTGAATGGTAATCTTAACAGTAAGAAACCAAATTACTTGTAATTTTAATACATTATTGAAAGCTTTGTGCTTTTTTTGTTTATTTTGTTGATAGGAACCAATTTAGTTGTCAGAATTAAATGGTATGGGTTTTCTTATTGTCTATAAGGTAATATAACGCTTTTCTGTGTATTGCAATTTAGCTAACAAGTCTTTAATTACAATATAATTGAAGAATATACTATGTTTGAAGTTGTGAGTGGAGGTGAGCTTTGATAATACCAAAATGTTTTTTGTTTTGGAGAAAATATTATGGAAATAAAAACTACCTTAATCAAGGAATAAGGCATATCTGCTAAGTCAGTTTTAAGACATAATTTATTGATTCATAATATCTAAAGTCCAGGCCCTGTTATTTTGTTGGGCTAGTCAGATCCAAACAGCAAGAGGAGGGAAATAAATCATCTGCCCATAGGTTCAGATGACAGTGATTCTTCAATTTCTCTGTAGTTTCCCGCATTTCCTAAAACTTCATTATTCCTTCCTCATAGTCTCTACCCGGGTCTCTAAAAATACTCTGGCGATCTCAGGTCTTGTTTATTGAATAAGTACTTTCCTGTCAGATGACATCAGACCATCTTCTTTTAACTTACTGATTTTGTCATTGGTGGAGATAGCATGGGTTTGCTAAAACCTGCAAAGTTATCCTCTTAATTACCTCTTTATTTGCGACTTTCTCTGCTTATTCGAAGCACATTCATAAGTCTAGTTTCGAGACTAGAATCTTTCTACATTTTATCAAATGTAACTTATCTGTAGTGATAAACATTTCATTGACAATAATTTGAGGTGCCTTAAAAAAAATTAAATCCCTGTCTCTTGATGGCTAGAAGTAGACTCCATGTACTTGGTTCGAACTCTGCTTTTGTAATCAGGTCACTCATTAAATTGCTCTTGCTGCCCAAAAGGAACCTCCGATTTCAACTCATTATTATCCCATCCTAAACCTTTTGTGGCTCAGAGTAGCTCTGTCCCAGTTCTCCATACCTTTGTTGCATAAAGAATGGGGTTTGCCAAAATTTTTTCCTGAAGGTCTTCTATTACTGAATCACAGTGCCACTAACATCTAATAAATTAACTGACAGTTTCCACTAATGGAAGAGAAAAAGCTTTCCTTTTCATTAGGAAACTTTTTTGTGAACCTTCCTTATAGTTGGTATGTAAGTCAAATATATGAGTTAATCAATACATAAATTAATCTTCAAGCCTCTTGACTGAACTTTTTATTCTTTATTGTACAGTGAGATCATGAAATCATTCATAACCATTGCTTTGTAAATAACTAAATAAATTTTTTAAATTATTTTATTTTGAGACAGTCTCACTCTGTCACCCAGGCTGGAGTGCAGTGGCGCGATCTCAGCTCACTGCAACCTCCGCCTCCCAGGTTCAAGCAATTCTCGTGCCTCAGCATCCCGAGTAGCTGGGATTACAGGCGCATACCACCATGCCTGGCTAATTTTTTTGTATTTTTAGTGGAGATGGGGTTTCACTGTGTTGGCCAGACTGGTCTTGAACTCCTGACCTCACATGATCCACCTGCCTCAGCCTCCCAAAGTGCTGAGATTACAGGTGTGAGCCACTGTGCCCGGCCTCTTTTGTTTTTTAAAATATATCTAACTCATTATCAGTAGGCCGTGAATAGTTTAAATGCTTAAGATTCCAATTTGAAAATTTTTAAGTCAAACTCTAAAGATTTTTACATAGCTTATTTTCAAAGTCATGGTTTAAAATACAGAACTCATGTGAATGACATTTCTAGGAAACCTTAGGTGAATTTCTTAGGATCAGGTTGAGCTGTTTACAGTGGTAACACATCTGTATGAAAGGCATGTCAAGAAGAACGGAAGATCAGATGTGGCTTTACCACAAGCCAGAGGCTGTATTAAAATTAGGCGCTATCTAATAAAAAGAAAAAAGAGATCCAGTTAATGACAGAATCACATAAATGTGGTTATGTTCATTGCTTTTAACAGCTGAGAAAAATAATCTTGAATGATGGGCCAAAACCAGGAAAAGCCTTCAGGGGAAAATGTAGTTATAAGTATTTACAAGGCATGTACATTTTTTTAAATTACAGCCTTATCACATTAAAGCCTCATCTGGGTACTTTTTTATATACCAAAAAAAAGTACTGTATTTTTATTTGTAGGCAGTGTAGTAATAAGAATTCTGTCTTTTATTTGGAGATAGAATTTCCAAATATCTATTTGACCTTGCTAAGCGTTCATGCTTCGTAGCCAGTGATACTGAGCATTCCATCTGGATTGCCTCCAGACAGGGAATTCACACTTGGTCTTTACTGGTTAGAGAACATCTAGAACTTTTTGCTCATACACAAAGTGAAAACCTTATATGTCCTGTTTTATAGGTCCAGTTGGTGCCTGCATTCATGTACTTCTAGCTTGACTTTTTACCCCCTCTGTGTGCTAGTACGGGGTCTCTTACAAGTGTACTTTTTCCTGCATTGTATAAGCAATGAGAATTTTAAATGAAATGAAGTGAATTTGCTAATATCTCGAGGTTTGTTTTTTTTTTCTTCCCATGCCTTGTAAACCTTAAACCACTGTACTTGTTCTATTTGAGGTGCAGGGGAGAGCATGAGTGAGCTAATCACTTAGAAGGAAAAATACAAGCTAAACCAAATCCTTAATGAAACAACATTTGTTTTTGCCTATGGAAAGAAAAAACTTTTTAGCCACATGCTTATGAATTTTTACTTTATACCTGCCTTTGAAGTTTTGAGGCCTGATACAGGATCCTTGACTCTGTAAAAATAATATGGCTCTTTATTATTTGGCTGACTGGCTTTTATACCATTGCAAGGAGTTGGGAGGGAGAGGGACCACTAATTTCTTCTCCATTCTTCTTCCCGTATCTCATTACCATGATCTCTATTCAGATTCAAAGTCTCCCTGGTGCATCCTATTATAAATCATATTTTTTATGAATCGCTGACCATATTTGCCACTGTTGGGGAGGCAAAAAAAAACCTGAAACACAGAGCCTGTGTTCTAAACGAGTTCATAATTTATACAAGGATTGAAAGCTAATTCCTGTCATTCTTACACCTTTGCATCCTCATAGCTTAGCTCCCACTTACAAGTGAGAACATGAGAACATGTGGTGTTTGATTTTCCATTCCTGAGTTACTTCACTTAGAATAATTGACCTTAGACTTTTTTCCTTATATTTTCTTTTTCCAGCTTTCCTGAGTACCTTTCAGCTGATATCCCCTTTTTCCTCTTTTTTTTTTTTTTTAAGTTCTAGTGTACATGTGCACAACATGCAGGTTTGTTACATATGTATATATGTGCCATGTTGGTGTGCTGCACCCATTAACTCATCATTTACATTAGGTATATCTCCTAATGCTATCCCTCCCCCCGTCCCCTCCCCACAATAGGCCCCGGTGTGTGATGTTCCCCTTCCTGTGTCCAAGTGATCTCATTGTTCAGTTCCCACCTATGAGTGAGAACATGCGGTGTTTGGTTTTCTGTTCTTGAGATAGTTTGCTGAGAATGATGGTTTCCAGCTGCATCCATTTCCCTACAAAGGACACAAACTCATCCTTTTTTTGTGGCTGCATAGTATTCCATGGTGTATATGAGCCACATTTTCTTAATCCAGTCTGTCACTGATGGACATTTGGGTTGATTCCAAGTCTTTGCTATTGTGAATAGTGCTGCAATAAACATACGTGTGTATGTGTCTTTATAGCAGCATGATTTATAATCCTTTGGGTATATACCCAGTAATGGGATGGCCGGGTCAAATGGTATTTCTAGTTCTAAATCCTTGAGGAATCGCCACACTGTTTTCCACACATCTACAGCCATCTGATCTTTGACAAACCTGACAAAAACAAGAAATGGGGAAAGGATTCCCTATTTAATAAATGGTGCTGGGAAAATTGGCTAGCACTTTTTCCTCTTACAAAACTTTTTTTTCTTACTAAACTCTTCTAGATCGTGTGGAAATCATGAGCTTTTCTGGAACGACCCTTAAATGTCTCTCCTTAAACTCATTTTACGTTGTAACACTTCTGGTCATTTGCAAACTAGACTAAATTATTTCTTAAAAGCTGAGTCATTACAGTTATGATCTCTTCACCAATGTTAAAGTAACAGGAGATTTGACTTGCTGTCATCAGCTTTGGTTTTAGGATTCTAAAGCTAGTATACTTCATAAATAGCCCACCAGTTTCTTTTTTCCAGTAATGTTAAAGGAAACTTAATTCCAGTGGTTCATGTGTGTATCCTCTGGAAAGTTTTACATGTAAAAACTTTTGAAAACTAATGTGCTATTAAAAAATAGGGCAAATTTTTGGCTGGGCACAGAGGCTCACGCCTGTAATCCCAGCACTTTGGGGGACCAAGGTGGGCAGATCACAAGGTCAAGAGATCAAGACCATCCTGTTCAGCATGGTAAAACTCCATCTCTTCTAAAAATACAAAAATTAGCCGGGCGTGGTGGTGCATGCCTGTAATCCTGGCTATTCTGGAGGCTGAGGCAGGAGAATTGCTTGAACCCAGGAGGCAGAGGTTGCAGTGAGCTGAGATCGTACCACTGCACTCCAGCCTGGCAACAGAGTGAGAGTCTGTCTCAAAAAATAATAAATAAGGCAAATTTTTAAATAGCTAATTTAAAACAATGTTGTGTTGGCACTTTAAATCAGTAAAGTACGATAGTTTGTTTCTATTGTGGTTGTAATGATATATAATCTTGCAAAGATTGTATATTTAGTTGGGTATGCATATCACGAGAACTATAGTTTTTAATATATCCTTTAATGTTCCAATATATGCAAAATGTACAATTATTTTTGCCAGTATACAGCCTTTCATGAAAAAAAAGTGTTATGACTGAGATAGTTTACATAGAAAAATTACAAACTTTGTGACTTAAAGTACATTTATCATGTTATCTCACCTTTTTTTCTTAAATAATGCATACTTCTACGGAATTGTTGAAACTGAGTCAGTGGTTCTGACACTCGGGAAAACATAAAGACTAGACTAATGTTGGAGAACTGAACCCTTAGTTTCTGTTTTGTTCCTTTGGTGCTATTTTCTTATCTAAATTTTGTAATAAAATGGAATTAAATGTGAAAATATCAATTAGGTTTTCAAATCAACAATATATGTTGTGTATACATTAAGATTGCTTATTTTAATACATATTTTACTGTATCACGTGTGGAGATTGCTGTTGTCCATGTTTTTTCTAATTAATTTGTACTGTTTTCCACAAATATTAGAAACTTCATTGTACAGATCATCTGCATAAAAAAACTTTAATGAAAAGTAGTGTTTTGGATACACTGATGCTTATCTGTATTTTATCTCATTAAGCTTTGTTATTCTGTTTCTCATTCTAGTTCATTTATTTTGGGGAATTGCAAGGATTTGCTATATTATATAAGGGAACACTTTTAACACATTTTCAAAAGAATCACATCAACAGTTAATATGTTTTTTAAAATTATATATGCAGCGATCATGTGAGATATACCATGGCATAGTGAAAAGATCTAATTATGGCACTTAACTATTTGTGACCTTGGCCAAAAAAATGGTCACATGTCTTCTCCTGTGTCTCATTTTCCTTATCTGTAAAACAAGATGATTAATACTTCTCTTACAGAGTGGTTGTGGGAATTAAATGAGTTGAGGAATATGAAGCTGCTTTGTAATGTTCTCATTATATTATAATGGTGCCTTCTATTTATTCTAAGCTTCATGAGGACAAGGACTCTTTCTACTTCTTCATTGTTGTAGTCTTTAAGACTTAGCACAGTGCCTGGCACATAATAAGGAATCAGTAAATATTTGTCGGTGTTTTTCCTGCCTTTTTGTGTTGATAAATAAATGAGGAATTAACTGTCATTTCTTACAAAGTTTATATATTGACCATAAATTGCTTCTGTTGGTCCATAACTTCAACCTAGTTCTCTTTTTAAATCTAAATTTTTATGTAATTACTAATGTGCTTGAAAGTCTTTCAAACTTACATTTTGCGTAAGTTAAAAAAAGTTACTTTAAGCCGGGCACATGTCTGTAATCTTAGCTATTTGGGAGGCTGAGGTTGGAGGACTGCTTGAACTCAGGAGTTTGAGACCAGCCTGGGCAATATAGCCAGACCTCCTAGGCTCTTTTTTTTTTTTTTTTAAGTTACTTTTTATTTCCTTTGGATTTTGAAGTTGCAGAAACTTTCACATATACTTTTAATAATAGTCTGTCATTCCAAAACCTTTTCTGTGGAAATAGCCACATTGAGTTTATGGGCAGTGGATGCAACTTGGAAAACGTTAATATCTTACTGAAACGAAATGTTTCTCAAAAAACAAGAATATCAGTGGTAGTTTTTGTAAGTTTCTCCCTCTTGAAAAAAAATCTAAAAGAAAAATCTGTTTTCCCCTTTGATTATCACCGGTAACAGTTATTTAGTTCTTCAGTCCATGTAGGTAGAAATGCAAATGGCTTTGTGGAAATGAGCACTAAATCTTGGATCCCGGTCCTGCCTTAGCTGCGTCTGAATATGTGCTCATGAGCAAGCCATTCAGGTTCTCTGAGACTGTGACAAAGTCAGATAAATCCTACCTCAAAAGAACTGGGTGGGCCTCAAGTGGCACAACATGTACTAGAAAGTGCTGTGCATAGTGTAAAGTGCTCTACTAAAGAGTGCAGAGTTCTTAATTTCTTGGTACTGGAGACCCCTTTGGCCATCTTGTGAAGCTTGTAGAGCCCTTCTCAGGTGTAAACATAAAAGAATTACAAAGAAATCCAATTATATTGAAATTCAGTTATGAAAGTATTTGAAAGTAATAGAGTAATTTATGGTTCTTTATTAACATTAAATAAAATGTTATTGTTGTGTGTTTAATGACTTCAGTAATTTTGAAGTAGTGATGACCGTAAATGATGTTTTAAGATACCTGTAGCAACTGTAATGTGATCTCTGTTGATGACAAAAATCACCAGTATTGCTAATACCACTGTGGTTTGTTGCCTGTATTTATAATTGAAAGAAATGCTAAGCGTCACTTAGAGGTTAGTGAAAATGATACTGTAATTGTTTTTTCTCATTTAAGTTCATGAACTCCTTGAATTCTATCCATTATTCCCCAAATTTAAGAACCCCTGTGATATATTAATGCTAGTCATTAACACTAACAGTGTATGTTAAGGGCGTATCTCTACTCAAGGGTATTTAAAGTACATTTATCAAGGTGATGTCTTGTAGGTTATTTGGAGTTTAGTTTCATCAATCTTAATTTTGGAATTAAGGTTTAAGAGTTTGATTATATTAACTATAAAATAGTTAATAGTTAATTTGGGGTACAAATATTTAATTAGATATACAACCTACATGACTGATTATCTCATAAATGATTGTTTCTAGAGCTGTTGATTTAAAAGGGATTAAACTTCTTTTCTAAAATTATTACCAGGATCAGCCAAGATCTTGCTCTCATTGCTCGGGAGATCAACGATGTAGCAGGAGAGATAGATTCAGTGACTTCATCAGGCACTGCCCCTAGTACCACAGTAAGCACTGCTGCCACCACCCCTGGCTCTGCCATAGACACTAGAGAAGAGGTAGGAGATCTTCATGGAGAAATGCATAAGGTTCTTTCTTTTCTTTATTTCTTTTGCTTTTAGCTTTTTGCTTAGTTTATTTTAGTTATGTCCACCCTCCCTGTTTGCATGAAGCTCTGCATTTTCCAACTTTGCTTTAACAATTTATTTTATGTTTTTGTAACAAAACTAGTGAAGGCTAACATTTGGTCTACTATTAACATGAAGCTGGAACATTCTTTAGAAACAGCATTTTACCTGCTAATTCTTGGTCCGTCGCTTCACTTGAAACGTGAATATAAATGGTACCTTGAAAAGCAACCCAAAATTTAATAAATGATTGTATAAAGTTTCTGTAAAGTTTGACTATGAAAATGCTTTAATTAAAAGTATTTTCATTGCTAGTTAAGTAGAAGATACTCCAATAACAAAGAAAGAGAAAAATCCTACAGTTTCACTGCTTTAATAATTCTTTTGATAAATACCCATATACTTAAAGATATTTTGAAAAATTGAAATATGTATGTAATATACACACATACAAATACATATTCAGAACATTTTTATAAAGTCTAGGATACAAGTTAGCATATATAGACTATTACCCATCCAATATCAGGGCCTCTTACAGTACAACTCCAGGAGGCACCATTTGCATAACATTGCCCCAGACAGCGCCTTTAACATATAATACAAAATTAGTGGTACTCTTTGGCCATGTTGGCTGTTTTCATCTGGGACAGATATGTAAGCAAAGGATTGGCATTTAAAAGAATGAACTTCTGTGTTTGGAGATTGGCAAACTGGCCTTGCTGCCAGTTTTAATACAGACCAAAGAACTAGGAATGGTTTTTACATTTTTGAATGGCAGGAAAAAACATCTGAAGAATACTAATTTGCAACATGAAAATTACATGAAATTCAAATTTTGGTGTTCATAAATAGTTTTATTAGAACACAGCCACACTCATTTGTTTAACTCTCATCTATGGCTGTTTCTTTGCTACAGGGGCAGAACTGAGTAGTTGAGAGAAAGATTGTATGGCTGCAAAGCCTGAACTTTTATTATCTGTCTCTTTATGCATAAAAGTTTGCCAGCCCCTGATATTGATTGTTCTGTTTCTTCAATTTTACAAGATAATCCTAAATAGTAGGCAAAAAATGGCTAGCCTTTCTGACAAATTTAATTGTGGTAAACTGTGCTAATAATATTTTCTTCATTTGCTTTTTGTCACATTTATTCTTTAATCTGATTCTTTAATGGTCACTTTTTTGTTTGTTTTCCTTCGATGTGTTGTTTAACTTATTAAATGATACTTCATCAATCTGTGTAGAGTTTTGTTACCACATTGATCAAATGTAACTGTATGTGAAATCATCCTTATTGATGAAAACCTTAAGGATCGTCCTGGTGGCAAGACATACACAATTCTTCTGGTACATTTAAAATGATGAAGATATTATTTTCTCAGCTTTCTAACTAAATTTTACCTAACATAATTATACATTCACTCAGATTCAGTAAAATTACTTAAACATTCCATTGAATAAATTTCATTTTTTTTTGTTTTATTTCAGAATATTGTACTAGGTTGATTCCCTCTTCAGTAAACCCGAGTTACTTAGTATTGTATGTCTGTGATTTGCACTGTAGATGGCAGTATATCATTTTTATTAGAATGTGTAATTTCTGTAGCATTGTGAAAAGTTTATTTGACTAAGACCAAAATATTTATTTTGTGGTTTAAAAAAATATTTTCCTTTTGTAAACTTAATTGGAATTTGCAATTTATGTATCTTGTGAAGAAATTTGACACCTGGATTTGGGGAGGAAAAAAAGGAAAAACAAGATAGGAAACTAAAAGAAAATGAAACATTATTTTATACTGGTAAGGCAATGTGAGTAAAATGAACTCATTGTCCATCTACGTGGCTCAGCTTTTTTTCTACTTACCATCTGTTTTCCATTTGGAGAAAATCTTATCCATGGAAGAATTAAATTTAACATAGTTAGTTACTTGGGATTTTGAAAATAAAACCTATGTAGATAAACCTCGATTTTATAAAGGAAATACCTTTGAAGTGCTTATAAAAAGAAAGAGTAATTGGTTTATTGAAGATGTCATGCCTCTGTTACTACTTGAGAATGGAATAACTTCTGTCTAATCATAAAAATTGTAATGCCAATATTGGTACTTTTTCAAATTACTGTGTTCTCATAAAGGTTTGCTTTTATCCCATTAGTTGGTTGATCGTGTTTTTGATGAAAGCCTCAACTTCCGAAAGATTCCTCCATTAGTTCATTCTAAAACACCAGAAGGAAACAACGGTCGATCTGGTGATCCAAGACCTCAAGCAGCAGAGCCTCCTGATCACTTAACAATTACAAGGCGGAGAACCTGGAGCAGGGATGAAGTAAGTAAACTATAAATCTTAACATACGGCAGAAGAAGCATGTTCCGTAAGTGAGAATAGGAGGAACCATTCAGTAAGTAGGGCTGGGGAAAAAGTGATTCTCCTTAATAAATGCAATGAAATTTCACCATGACATCACATCATATACAAATAATTAACTCCAAACGAATTTAGTTATTAAATAATGCAAGAAAAACTGTAAAACTTGGCCAGGCGCGGTGGCCCAAGCCTGTAATCGCAGCACTTTGGGAGGCCGAGATGGGCGGGTCACGAGGTCAGAAGATCGAGTCCATCCTGGCTAACATGATGAAACTCCGTCTCTACTAAAAAATACAAAAAACTAGCCAGGCGAGGTGGTGGGCACCTGTGGTCCCAGCTACTCGGGAGGCTGAGGCAGGAGAATGGCGTGAACCCGGGAGGCGGAGCTTGCAGTGAGCTGAGACCCAGCCACTGCACTCCAGCCTGGGCGACAGAGCGAGACTCTGTCTCAAAAAAAAAAAAAAAAAAAAAAACTGTAGAACTTTTACTTAAAAAATACAGACAAATTTCTTTCAATATTGTACTAGGGGGAGTGATTTCTTAAGAGAAACAAAAAGTTTTGGCCTTAGAAAATTGATATATTTGAGTATATTAAAATTAAGGACTTTTTCTTTATTAAATAATAAAGAAGGTAGAAATACAAGTTACAAACTTTTGCAAAACATAAAGCCTATGAAGGATTAGTATACAGTATATATAAAGAACTCCCTCCAATCAATTAAAAAACACAATAGAAAAATCTGCAAAAGACATGGACAACATTTCACCAAAGAGAAAATACCAAGGCAGGCAGATCACTTGAGGTCAGGAGTTTCAGACCAGCCTGGCCAACATGGGGAAACTCTGTCTCTACTAAAATACGAAAATTAGCCAGGCATGGTGGCACGTGCCTGTAATCCCAGCTACTCAGGAGGGTGAAGCAGGAAAACTGCTTGAACCTGGGAGGCAGAGGTGCAGTGAGCTAAACCCACACCACTGCACTCCAGCCTGGGTGACAGGGTAAGAATCTGTCTCCGAAAAAAAAAAAAAAATGACGAGAAAAAGAGAAAATATTTAAGGCCTAGAAAACATAAAGGCATGTTTAACTTAACGAGTGGTCAGAAAAATGCATGTCAAGACTACAGTGAGATTATAATCATTCAATTGTTGCCACGTTAAAAGTCTTAAAATGTTAAGTATTGGAGGAAATGTAGATACATAGGCTTTCTTAGGTGTGGTTGATGGAGGTTAAGTTGGTGTCGTGGCTCTGGAAAACAATTTGACACTATCTCCTAAAGTTGAAAATAAAGACATCACATGATCTAGCAGTTTTCTTGCTAGTATATGTACAAGAAAAACCCTTTCTTATTGACAGTAGAAGTTACATTTATAGTAACATTGTTGACAGTATCAAAAACTTGGAAACTGTTTACATCGGCTGAAAAGTGAATGTATAAACTGGTATATTCCCAAATTGAACAATTATAGAGTAATAAAAAATTCAAGGATATAAAGGAGTTCCTTCATCAAAGAGTGGTTATTTCAAATACTACTATGGAAAGAGGTGATTTAGGAACAACACACAGAGGTGGTATATGCTTAAGGGCTGGGTACAGGAATAGTGTAGAAAGAAACAGTTGACAAGAAGAGATTGATGATAGATTAATATTTGTGGATCCCTGGATTTAGGAATAGGATCTTGAGATTATTATGTAAGAATATGTATGTTTCTCATGGTACTGTGTAGAAAAAGATCTACCTGGTGGAAAAGTATGCAACTAGCCTGAAAGTTAAAATTGAAGTATACTAAAAAGTTTTAAAGCATACTTGATCTCTCCTGGCCTAATAGTTGATTTGTTCTTTGTGTCAGGAAAAGGGCCCGTTCTCTAATCTTACTCTACTCATTCTGTCCTGATGTCTAGGAAGACAAATTTCTCCAAACGTAATAAAACTGTGTGGAAGAAGTTTATGTTTTTAAAGAGAATGGAAACATCTAGATTGATAGTTATCTCAAGGTTGATATCAGGAATTTATTTAATGCTTTGTGACAACAAACTACACTTCATGAGCAAAGAAAAGAGAAATATTCTATTCTGTGTTGCAATCTTACCTTAGACTCTCCTGCCCTTTCTCATGCCTTCCTAATTTGTATATGTCTTCCATCTTTATTTGAGTGTTTTCTTAAGGCCCACAAAAACCATTTTGCTTATTTATCCTTTCCTTGACAATGTTACTTTTCACAACCTAAATAACCTTTTATTGCCCACTAAATTCAAATCCTTGTCATTCTGAAGTTAGTTCACATTTTTCCATGATCACTTCCTTATTTATGCCACTCATCAATGAACTCTCTTTCATTAGAATTATTTGTTTTTTTTTGTTTATTTTGAGAGGGAGTCTTGCTTTGTCGCCAGGCTGGAGGGCAGTGGCGCTATCTCTACCCACCGCAACCTCTGCCTCCCAGGTTCAGGCAATCCTTCTGCTTCAGCCTCCCAAGTAGCTGGGACTACAGGCGCCCGCCACCATGGCTAGCTAATTTTTGTATTTTTAGTGGAGATGGGGTTTCACCATGTTTGCCAGGATGGTCTCGATCTCCTGACCTTGTGATCCACCCACCCCAGCCTCCCAAAGTGCTGGGATTACAGGCGTAAGCCTCTGTGCCCGGCTTCATTAGAATTCTTACAGCACCAGATCCCAAAATGTATCTGAACGTCTCCTTGTTTTGTAGACCTTAGGCTTTCTGATAAAACATGTAATTGTATTTCTTGTATATTACCATCATCTCCCCCAGTGATCTTTAAACCTTTTTGCCATCTAGGGCCTTATCTTCTGTTTTCTTTCAGACGCTAGATCCAGTACTGACAATATAAGGAGATGATTTTGAAAACCAGATCTAGACTCAAATTTTGTCCTTTTTCTACCGTGCTTCATTAGCTTTGCCTTTCATGATTTGGCCTAGGGCTTGGCAAACTTCAGCCCACAGGCCAAATCCAGCCTGTCACTTGTTTTATAAAAGTTTTGTTCCAACACAGCTATGTCCACATGCATGATTTGCTCATTATCTATGGCTGCTTTCACACTGCAAAGGCAGACTTGAGGAATTGTGGCAGAGACCCTATGTCCCTCAAAGACTAAACCTTCACCCTCTGGCTCTTTACAGAGGCTGGTGGCCCCTGGTTTTGCCCACGCATCTCAGCTGGAGTAATACCAACACCCAGTATAAAAACTTACTATTTTGAGTAAATTTTTTAAAATGTATCTTACCCACTAGACTCTGCTGGAGAACAAGGATTGTACTCTTCTTGATTTCTGTATTCACATTACTTGGTGAAAGAATAAATAATAAATTTAGTACTCTAAGTTACTTGTATCTTCTCTTTTATACTTCAGTTGGAAGTAAGAGAGACAGGATCACGATAGTAATTGAAGATAAACTGAGGATAAAATGGATTGTGTTTGGAAACTGATAAGACCAAAATAACACGGAAACTTAACAAGTTATTTAATAAAAGAAATCCTTTGTTAATAGTGTTTCCTTCACTTTCTCATTTTAGTTACATATTAATTATATTCTTCATTGGTTTATAATTAAAATAAGCATGAATACTAACTGCCCCTAACTATAGTGACTTGTGACTGGTGATCCCACTAGTTATACAATACAGGGGTAATATTTTAATATCTACTTTTTTCTTTGGCTGTTGCAGGTCATGGGAGATAATCTGCTGCTGTCATCTGTCTTTCAGTTCTCTAAGAAGATAAGACAATCTATAGATAAGACAGCTGGAAAGATCAGGTACATATACATATAGCTTATGTTTTTTTAACTTTAATATCACCTCACTTTGCTTTTTGTTGCTTTTTCTCAAGGCTCAAAATGTATCATCAGAATGAATGTGTTTACCTTTGGAAAAATTTGTCCCAAAGTAAATATCTATCCAGTACTACTTTATAACTTTAAATTTATTACTAATTCAAAACATAAATAGACTTACAAATTTTATTTAACAGTACTTCAGAAATCCATGCTGCTATTGCTTATTTCTGATTCCTGTAATTAAAATTTAAAATGTAATGAAACAGTATTTGAACATGGTTTGTGAATTGTAATATTCCACACAAATATGATTCTATATTGCTTATATATTGAAATAATATATTTTATCAGCATTTGATGAGTACCAAGAAGCCATTAAATTTTTTCAAAAATAATTTCAAAAACACCATTTAAAACTTAAAGTATTCTTAAAAACAGTCTAGGCCGGGCGCGGTGGCTCAAGCCTGTAATCCCCGCACTTTGGGAGGCCGAGACGGGTGGATCACGAGGTCAGAAGATCAAGACCATCCTGGCTAACACGGTGAAACCCCGTCTCTACTAAAAATACAAAAACTAGCCGGGCGAGGTGGCGGGCGCCTGTAGTCCCAGCTACTCGGGAGGCTGAGGCAGGAGAATGGCGTGAACCCGGGAGGCAGAGCTTGCAGTGAGCCAAGATCACACCACTGCACTCCAGCCTGGGCAACAGAGCGAGACTCTGTCTCCAAAAAAAAAAAAAATTCTTAAAGGTGTACGAGAACTTCTCTTCACTTTATTGCCTCCTAAAAGAATATTAATTTAAAATTCCTTATGTTAAAAATAACGTACTCTGCACTGTCTTGTCCCGTTTTTGTTTATTTTAAAATGTGTGTCTTTTTAGCAAAAGTAATACATGAACATGGTTAAAAAATATAAATCTTCCAGAAAAATGTATATCTAATAGTGGTGTGTTTCCCCACTCTGGGGTCATTTCTCAAAGGTTTATACAAATATGATCATATTTTATTTACTCTTGTACCTTGATCTTTTCTCTTAATTAGATCTTTACTTTTCCCAAAGAGTATGAGTGAAAAGTATTGACAGGCCCCTCCATATTTGATTGGAATATGAGGCATGCTGCCTTAGTGAAAAAACAGCTGAGTCTGGGTGCAGTGGCTCATGCTTGGTAATCCTAGCACTTTAGGAGACCAAGGCAGATGGATCACTTGAGCCTAGGACTTGGAGACCAACCTGGGCAATATAGTGAGATGAAAAAAAAATAAAATTGGCTGGGCATGGTGGCACATGCCTATACTCCCAGCTACTTGAGAGGCTGAAATGGGAGGATCACTGGAGGTCATGAGTTCAGAGTTACAGTGAGCTGTGATCGTGCCAGTGCACCGCAGCCTGGGCAACAGAGCAAGACCCTATCTCAAAAAAAAGCAATAGAACATTTAATGTTTAGCTTTTTGTAAGGAGTACCTTGTACATGTAAATAATGTCGAAAGTGTTTTTAATGACTGCCATTACGTACCTATCCATTGTTTTTTTGAAGAGAATTTACCTTTATCAAATCCTATATATTCTTGTGAATTTTAAACAGACTTAATTTTCTACAGAATAATATTTTAATATTTACTTATTAACAAATAAGTATTAAGTACATTCTAGTCACTTTATAATTGGACATTGACAAAACAAAGACCCCTGTTCTGATGGAATGTACATTCTATACCATGTAAACCAATCAGCTTGTATTAAGTTAGCTATTTCTGCTATCGACACATGATTTGACTTAATTTCGTTATTTCACTTGAATATTCCCTGTATTTTACTATTCACATTTTCTGTTTCCACTTGAAGCCCAATTACCTGCATCAACTTTTTCTTAATACTAAAATCACTGCTTATATTGATGAGATTAAAAGTATAATAACAATATTAATTTCAGGTATAAACTGGAACCTTATTAACTAAGAAATTTTAAGGGTTATAATTGATTTTAGAGAAATTAAAGTAGTTGCATGCTGTTTATAAATACCACCTTTTATAAATCCTGATAGGGCTTATAAATGAGTCCATTGTTTTTCTTTTACTCACACTCACTGATTAAGTAATTAGCACCCTATTATTGTCTTATGTAAGATATAGTACATGTTTTCCCCTTGTGACTCCATCATTCCCAGGTTTACTTCTTTCACAAGTAAGAGAAATCTCCTTCACCGTGCAACTCATTCACCTATGATTTGCTAATATACCCTATGACCAGAGACAAATGAAGTCCACCATTCCCTGGGATAAAGCCTAACTGAAATTTGTAGGGAAAAGAAATTTTAAGCTTAACTTATTAGTTATTACACATGAATAAACAAATCTGTAGGCCTCAATCACACAGCTGCTTATTAATACCATGGTTCATGCCTCAGATTCGGCTCAAGCATTCATTGTAGTGAAATGTAATATATAATTGTTATCATTTTTATTTTAGTTCCACTAAAATTGTTTTCTAGAGCTGGGGCATTATGGAAGGATTATTAACCAAAGAAATAAATAAATGAAATAAACATTGGTTAAGATCATATTATGTGGGAATAAAGTCTCCAGACTCATTCATTCATTGAATGCTTTTTGACTGTATGTTATTTGTCTAGCACTGTTTTTGATGTCCTCACATTTTAGTGCAGAAGGCAGGTAAACAGGTAATTACAGTTCAGTGTGTTAAGGGAAATACGTGATGGTTACTATGGAAGCCCATAGCAAGGGCACTTTGGAAATCCAGAGAAGGACTCTTAGAGAAATTGCCATGCAGTTTAAGTCCTGAATGATGAGGAGAGGAGTTAGTCAAAAACTACGTGAAGTGAAAGGGCCAGAGTATGGTGAGAGATGACACTAGAGAGGTGAGGATGAATCTGTTTTGGCAGAATTTGTTAAGTAGTTTGGATTTTATCATTAAATACCATAGGAAGCTAATATATCCAATATGGGTCCTCTTGATACGCCAGTGTTACCCATAAAAATATCATGAGAGTCTTGTATGGTCATGTGGCTTGCAACTGGAAAACCCTGGAGTCTCCTTACCTATCAACCAATACACCATGTTTTTTTCATCCTACCTACTGAAATACAGGTCTTCGTCCCTGATAACTGGATTCTTAACCACTCATTCATTTATTCAGCAGATGTTCACAGATTACCTGCCCTGTACCATTCTCTTCCTTACCACAGAGCAGCGTTCCTACATTCTGTAGTCTTCCCCCAAAGAAAAATATTTTTTATAGCTTTGACATTGAACTAAAATTGAAAACAAAGAACACATTGCTGATGGATTGATAAACTCTATTGTCTCAGAAAGTGACAGAATTTATAAAGTTTAAATAAAGATGCATAAAAATGCCTCAATAAAGTTATACATAAATACCGAATGTTTAATGTATTTGAATTGCCTTGCGTGTGAGCGTTGAGTTTGGACACTGTGGAAGGCTTTATGGAAGGTAATGAAGATAAAACCATTTCTATTATTAAAGCGTTTCCAGTATAGTTGGAAGGTGAGGCACATATAAAATCAACTATTGTACAAGATAGCATAAAATAGCTTAGTGCTCAGTTAGAGATATAAAGGCAAAGGAAGGATCACTTTCGCCTAGGATGATTAGGGAAGGCTTTGGGAAGAAGATATTGTTCAAAGGTAGACCTGAGTTGTGATAACCAAACCTAAGGGGTAGAGACCTGGGCCTTCTGCATGAAAAGTGCCAGCGTAGTTTGAGCATCAACTGGTCTTTAAGCTTTGTGTCAGGAGTTATAACCTCAGATGTCTACTGGGGTTCATCCTAGAGGCATGCGTATTTACATTGTGATGAACACTGTCTGTTGAATCAATTTTTAAATATTTATACAGGAACTCCTGTTGTATGTACAGCATTCTCATCGCATTCCACGTGAAAATGACCCCCTTAGGTTGTGTCGCTCGGCCTTGCATTGGTAGGCCATCAATTCACAACTCCATGTTTGCATGTTTTAATGGCTAGTACTAGAGAATTGGTTCTGGCTCGTAGGATAGGAGCCTGAGACTTCTGTTTGTTTCTTTCCCTAAAACCAATGGCTTTATCAAAAAGTATTCTAACTTAATTCTTAAACTATTGAATGAAATGAGCTTTGGAATTTTATGTATTTTCATGCTGAAGTTTAGCTTATTTTAAATCTATAATGTAATCTGAATATGACTTTGAAAGCTATGATTTTTCAGTTTAAAATTGATAAGGACCTTTGAACAAAAACAAGTTCTGATCATTATAGCCTGGTCTAAACTAATTTCTTGGTCTAATTTTCTGATTCTCTAGTATTTAAATATTACATTAAAGTTTATTTCATAATGTCAAAATGGCAAGTTTGGGCCGGGCACGGTGGCTCACGCCTGTAATCCCAGCACTTTGGGAGGCCGAGGCGGGCGGATCACAAGGTCAGGAGATCGAGATCACGGTGAAACCCCGTCTCTACTAAAAATACAAAAAATTAGCCAGGCGCGGTGGCGGGCGCCTGTAGTCCCAGCTACTCAGGAGGCTGAGGCAGGAGAATGGTGTGAGCCCGGGAGGCGGAGCTTGCAGTGAGCCGAGATCACACCCACTGCACTCCAGCCTGGGGGACAAAGTGAGATTCTGTATCAAAAAAAAAAAAAAAAAAAAGGCAAGTTTGACTTCTTAGATCTGTACCATTATATTTACAAATTGTTTTTTGTGTTTTGTTTTTTTGTTGTTGTTTTTTGTTTTTGTTTTTTTTTGAGACGGGCTAGAGTACAGTGGCATGATCACAGCTCACTCACTCAGTGCAGCCTCGACCTCCCTGGGCACAAGTGATCCTCCCACCTCAGCCTTCTTAGAAGCTGGGACTACAGGCATCTGCACCACACCTGGCTAATTTTTTTGTATTTTTTATAGAGATGAGGTCTCGCCATGTTGCCCAGGCTGGTCTCGAACTCCTGGCAGCAAGTGATCCACCCACTTTGCCTTCCTAAAGTGCTAGGATTACAGGCATAAGCCACTGTGCCTGGCCAACAAACTGTATTTTAAAATAAACCTTTTATTTCTCCAGTGGCACATTTTTTTTTTCAGGGACCATAGGTAACTATTCTAACCCATTTTCACGAAAGGTGAAATGTCTATGGTTTAACGGTTTTAGATCCACAAACACTATATTCAGTAGCCATCCTCTGGAAAAAAAATCACTGAATTTTTAGCACGGTGTGGCTAAACAGAGACTTTCTTTATTGTGTAAGTCCATTAAAGTTCTAAGTTGGTCCATGAAATAGTCATTATTTCCTTATTTTCCATCAGTCCTAATGCTGCAAGGACTCTTTTATAAGAACATAATAGTTTAGAAAAGATGGCTGGCAAGGGTGTTATTTTTTTTTTGAGTTTAGAAAATTTAATAAGTAGGCAATAAGAATATTCTTATACCAGATTCTAGACCCATTGTCACCTTAGGCAAATGTTCCAGACTCGATGTGATGTTAATGAATTTCGTGATTTTACATAAGGTAAGTCTGATACGTTGATCTTTGAAGAAATACCAGCACAAATATTCACTTAGTTTACTGCTTAAATGCTGTTCAGCTTCCAGTGGTAATAATATTACATGAGGTTTATAGTGTTTACACTAGATTTCCAGATGTACTGAAGAAATTTTAAAAGAAACCAAAAAAGTAGCTAGTATTTTACATCTTTCTAAAACTGCTGAATCATGTCTGATAGATTCTAAAGTGTTAGAGAGAAAAGTGTCCCACATTTGGAAAACACATCAAAATGTTGTGGTCCTTTATTTTAGAAGTTATTTGATGTTAGGGTAATGATAGAATAATTATCTTTATTGGCAATTGTTTTTATCAAAAGGATAGCATCCTAATTCCTAATAGGTTATTATTTACAAATATACTAACACGAATTAACAATTTTTAAAGAAAAGCACAGTAAGTACTCCCAATTTTCAGTCTTTAAAATAATATACACACTTTTCTTGATCAATAAGGATCAATAGGGTGCTTATTCCTATATAAAGAAGTCTTTACAGACACAATTGTTTATACCTAATTCAGTCTATTTTCATCTCACTTATTCCTATACTCCATATATTCTGTCTGAACAAAATTGCATTTTCTTTATAAGTGACAGTTACACAGTCGTTTCTCCTTATAATCAGGTGATACATGTTGTTCCAAGACACCCAGTGGATGCCTGACACCACACATAGTTCTAAAACCTAATATACTGTGTTTTTTCCTACACATACATGCCTATGATAAAGTTTAATTTATAAATTAGGCACATTAAGAGATTAACAATGGTAACTAATAATAAAATAGAAGATTTATAACAGTATACTGTAAAAAAAAGTTATGTGAATGTGGTCTTTTTCTCTCTCTCTCTCTCTCTCTCTGCCTCTCCCGAAATACTGTAATAGTTTCGGACCACACTTGACTGCCACTAAAACCTTGGAAAGAGAAACCGTAGATAAGAGGGCATTACTGTATTGTAAATTATAAATGTTAAAGTTTTGAGGTCATAACATCTCTACATTTGTTTTATATTTTGTTTTCAATAAAGAATAAGATAAATAGTAAAAAATGTATTCATGTATTAAGAAGCATTCAATTGGAGCTCATTCACATGAATTAATTGGTATTGTTGGCTTAGTATTTTAATTCTCAATTTATGCAATGGTTGGGTTTTTTTTCTTCATGTACCTTTGAAAAGATACGTTGTTTTGGTATCATTAACAAAAAAAATAAGTTTTTAAAATATAAAAAGTTATATGCTTCTGTTTTTTGATTTATAGAATATTATTTAAAGACAAAGATCGGAACTGGGATGACATAGAAAGCAAATTAAGAGCCGAAAGTGAAGTCCCTATTGTGAAAACCTCAAGCATGGTATAGTAATTTTTCTTGAAGATTAAAACATTTTAGTAGAGTTTTATTTTAAGGAAAATACCCTTATTTTTGAGCTATTCGTTGATTTGCTTTTTCAAAAGAATATATAAATGCAAACTTTTGGGAAATTTTCTTGCTTCTACTGACTCACAGGTTTAAAATGTTGATTGTTTCGGAGTTGCAGAGGGTATGAAGGAGGAGCCTTTTGTGTTTCTTACTAGTATATATTGTTCTTGTAATAATTAAACATTAGAAACATGAAATTTTTAAAGAGAACCAGATTTAACATGAAAATATTAAGTTGACGTAAGTTATTTCTGTTTACTATATGTAATACTTACCTTTTTAAAAGAATTTGTACAGATTTTCATTGCTCAGAATATAATTATAATATTGAGGTTGCAGTTTATATGTTTTTACAAAGATAATTTGAAGGCATTTTTACATAGTCATTGCAAGGTTGATTAATAAGAATTTTTAAAAATCTTTGCGGCTGGGCAGAGTGGCTCACGCCTATAATCCCAACACTTTGTCAGGCCAAGGAGGGTGAATCACTTGAGGTCAGGAGTTCAAGACCAGCCTGGCCAATATGGCGAAACCCTGTCTCTACTAAAAGTACGAAAATTAGCCAGGCATTGTGGCAGGCACCTATCATCCCAGCTCCTTGGGGGACTGAGGCAAGAGAATTACTTGAACCTAGGAGGAGGAGGTTACAGTGAGCCAAGATTGCACCATTGCACTCCAGTCTGGGCAACAGAGCGAGACTCAGTCTCCAAAAAAAAAACTTTGCTTAAATAGTAGTAAATGACTTTAAACTTTTCATCTGCTACAATCATCTCATTGAAAAAATCATTCTATTTCATTGTAATTTAAATATTTTAGTTTGAATCTTGTTTACTAGATATAATTATTTCATATCATGTTGCTATTAATGTAGTAAGTACCATGTAGATAATAATAAGTGTTGCAAATAAAATGAGAGTGAAATTCATTGCTTGTAAAGGGATACCATTTAGCTAAAGTAGAGGCTAATTTTTGTTATTGCTTTCCCTGCAGGAGATTTCTTCTATCTTACAGGAACTGAAAAGAGTAGAAAAACAGCTACAAGGTAAATTGACTACTGAATTAAGTATAAAGAGCTAATAATTTAGAATAAGTGCCTTCTAAGTGGTATTTCTAAAAATATTCTTATTGTTAGCATATTATTTGATTAAATGTAATGACATACATAAAATATAGAGTTCTATACATTCACATTACTCATAAAAAGGAATTTTTTAAACCCAGTGTAAATTTAAAAATATAATAAAGATATATGTGGGGCATATTTTAGTTCATAGGTTTGATAATAGACTAGATGTCATAAACTAATTGACACTTTTTATGTATTACATATAAATAATACGTGAAAAATATATAATAAAGTTGTGTTAATTAGCATTATTTGTGTGATTTGACAATTCTTAAATTATGTTGGTGGTGTAACCTGAAACAAACTTACATTCTAATAGAAATGATAGTTGCTTAGTTAACAAGAAATGAGTATATATTGGCCATAGAGACCAGAAGAGAAAGGAGAGGAGAAAATGAAAGAGACTGCCCTCTAAACTTTGAAAGGGACATTGTTCGGTTTGTGTCAGAGCTGGATTGTGCATTAATGCCTGTGTATGTCTTGACCTAGAAGTCCCCAGTGGTACAACAAGCAGGTTCCATAGTCCACTGCTGATTCTACTGAGTCTTTATCTGTTGAATAATCATAGGTACATATGTGGATCCTATCAAAATGATTTTTAACCTTTATTCAGCCCCAGCATACCTAAGGGTTATGATACACCCATGAGTAAAAGCAGCTTGCTAACACAGTGCTTCTTAGCTGGTAGACTGGGGGTATACTTTTAAAAGTACCTTCGACATGATTCTTATATCTGTGTTACTTCCTTCTCCCAGCTCCCTACTCTGCCCAGTGCCAAACTGAAAATCACAGCCTATGAACTTTCCATGTCAACCCAAAGATCTTTTGGATTGAAAGCTGATCTTTAACTGACCCCTCCCATACAGGCAGCAAGTCTGTTTGGCTTTGTAAGCTGCCCTGCGATATTAGTCTGTAGGCTCTGAGGGAACCCCTGTATCTCAGTGGTATATACAGCTGATACCCTAGCACTCTGGCCAGGCTAAATGACATATTCTATGGTAGCATTCAAAGTATGCTGATGTTCTTCTGGCCTCTCCAGCCTTGAGGTTACTCTGAACCCTGACTTAGCAGCTAATTCCTCAGTTATCTGAGTGATAAATAGGGTTTAGATATTTATTAAAAATCATATTCAGTATTTTCTCTATCCTCTCACAATAATGAAGACAAATTTCAACAAGACTTTTCTTGAATTCTACATCTTCAAATACCAGACTTACAAGTCTCTGAAATGCCCGTCAGTGACCCATCAAAGGACCCAGAGAAAGAATTCAGGGCTGGGTAATTTACAGTACAACTACAGAATAACTAAGAATGGAGTTGTAAATATAATATCGGAAGATTAGCCACATTTAAGATCACATACGCGCTGATAGTTTAAGTATTATCCAAATCATAAACAGTGTTTATACATGAATGTAACTGCATCTAGAATTATTCCCTTTTCCCTCCCTTTAGCAATCAACGCTATGATTGATCCTGATGGAACTTTGGAGGCTCTGAACAACATGGGATTTCCCAGTGCTATGTTGCCATCTCCACCAAAACAGAAGTCCAGCCCTGTGAATAACCATAGCAGCCCGGGTCAGACACCAACACTTGGCCAACCAGAAGCTAGGGCTCTTCATCCTGCTGCTATTTCAGTCTCAGCTGAATTTGAGAATGCTGAATCTGAGGCTGATTTCAGTATACATTTCAATAGATTCAACCCCGATGGGGAAGAGGAAGATGTTACAGTACATGAATGACTTTCTCTTGAGTGTTGAAAAATCATTACCTGTGGAATGACTAGGAATATTGGAAGCAGCATAGTGTTGACGTACACAAAACAAGACAGCTTGGTCAGCTACAATCTTGGAATCCCTGTCTTCTTAATTTTATTTATTTATTTTTGACTTACAATGTAGTATATCAATCCTTTCAAACCATTTAGATAACCACTTGATGCACAAATAGGAAAAAGCAGATTATGGCAGTGTCACCTTTTGTGGTTTTATGATTTTCAAATTGAATTTTATGATTACACCCTTTCCCTTCATAGATCTTTTTTCTTTTTTTTAAGCCATGCTGTGACCTACAAGCAAACTAAATAGCCAACATTTCTGAACCCCTGTGTCTCCTGTGCCAAGCTGCTCCCTGAAATGGACTTCTTCATCTGTACAGATTTGTTAAACCATTCTATTTGCTTCTTAATAATAGGATTTATATTAGTACTCATTACCATTGGACACAATGACAGAAGTACTCTCCACAGTAAAGCAGACCTTCCACAACAGTCACTCTGTGTCCTAAAATTTTCCAACATAGATGTGATTTATATAACTTTGTTGATACGTAAATTGTCTTGGGGTTTACGGAAATTAACTATTATGTTTGCACTAAGATTTGCTGGGAGTGGTAGGTGGACATATCTATATATCAATAAGGACTAACTGTCTTTTTTGTACATAGGAGATTGATAATACTGTATTTGTTTTAACCCCACAGTGTTTTACTCCACTTTCAAAAAGATCAATCTGGCACTTTTTTTCATTTTTTTAATGGAAATAAGATTTGGTCTCTCACTTTAGGTTAAACGATAACTAGAAAGATTAAACTAGACAGATAGTTTAGGTGGAGTATATTTTTAAAACTCAGAACATGTATATTGGTCCTGTGTTACCAAGTTTATATGTGACAGTTGAAAAAAAAATTCCCTTGAAATGATCATGAGGTTAAAATTTTCTTCATTAGGGGACTTGGAGAACCAGTAGTCATAAGATTAGTTGATAGTTTCACTCCCAAGCAATGAATTGCTTCTGTGTGTTTCCCTGTAGGACTCAATAGTAAATCCTGTCTGTCTGACACATTTATAAGGACCCTGCAAGACCACGACGACAAAGGCCTTTGGCCTGTGCTACTAAACAAGAAGCCTATGAAAAGTTTCTTCTTTAAACTTGTTTTTTCTCTTTCCAGTAAGCTGACATTTGGATAACTTTAAAAAAAAAAAAAGAAAAATAATTACCTTTGTGTTTCCAGAACACTATAATTGGGGTGTATCTTAATTCAGTTAAATATTATTAGTAGACCTGGATTTTCCCCCTTGACCCCATCAGTCTATTAAGGTTAAACTGCAACTTTTATGAAATGGTCTTTAATATTTCCACAATAATCCTGTGCTATATTTGTTTTAAGAAACAAAGTAACTCTATCCACTTCAAGACTACAGGATTTTTAAAATCCTGTATTGTTGGATCAATTAATAAAGATGCAAAAAACTTTTTATAGAGATGTAAAAACAAAAGTATAATGGATCCCCTATTTTTCTTTAAATTCAAAAAAAAAAAAAAGGTAAACGAACTATTCTCCTCATAAAGCTAAATTCCCCATTCTGTCTAATAAAGGAAGACTGAAAAAAGGTTTTAAAGAACATAAATGGAAAGATACAAATGCTTTGAAGGAATAAACGAAATGTTAAAACAGGGTCAATCCATTTGAAGAAAAAGTTGGACAAAATAATCAGCATTGCTCCCTCTTTTATTTAATATTTGGGTACTGATTATATCCACATGGAAGTAGAAGGTAAGGAGTTTAGGAAAATATTAGAATCTACTCTGCTTACATTCTTGTTTAAGTGTTTACACAGTTTGGTTCAATTATAAACATTTGGCCTTTTACTATGTTATTTTTATTTTGTATGAATACATTATCCTCCTTATTTATTTTTGTTACATTTATTACTTATGTTATTTTGTTATGCATTTACAACTCCATTTTTAAATAAAGTGTTTCTGGAACTTTATACAATGATTGTATATTTTATTTCTTTTACCATCTTGCTTGCTAATACTTCATCAACTTACCAAATGATTATAAACCATTTCCCAAGGCTTAGCAAAAGCAAGAATCCTCCAGTTCTATTAATATGTGGTTACTGTGAAATCTCTTATTAGTTTGACTATTTAAAGAAAAAAATTTCCTTAGCAGATTATGATCAATGTAATTCACTTAGCTTAATGTCCTAAAGTAATGTGGCTATACAAGGTTTTCATTTTTAACCAGCTTTAGATCATCAGGAAGCTTTATGACAGTGATCTATGTTGGGAATAAAGTAGAAATTTAAAATACCTTTGTCATCTTAAATTTGGTAACTATCAATTTATACTGTTTCTTTTTTATCCTATCACTCCAGCTCAAGAATCTTGAATGTCTCAGTATTATTCAAAATTATAAATTTCACAGCTTAACCTTTTGAGACTTTGTGTGTTCTGGCCTTTTCTTACGTGCATATCTGTGTGTCCCATTATAGTATCTACCACCATTTACAACTTTCTTGACCACCATGAGCTTTTCATCCTTCTGTATGTACCCTGTATCTTCCTCGCCTTCCTTCCTGCTTACCCATAGCCCTTTCATTCTTCAGGGTCCCACCAACTTCTTCATACAGCTTCCTTCACGTGACCGCACCACATAGGGCTGTGCCACATACGTGCATTTTCTCTTCCCTTCCCCCATGACATATACACGTTTCTTCCCTGGTAACTAAAGTAATCTTCATTTCCTGGATAGTCCCTTTGCTTTGAAACATCTGTGCCATTTTGCCTCCTTCATCTCCTTGGGTTTGCTTGCCACGTCTCTGCCTGAAAAGATTCAGACTTGGAAAGGAAACCAAACCTGGAAGTCTCTGAGATCCAGACCCACTCCCTCCTAGCTATCAGTGCGTTCCTCCCTCTCATCTGCAAAATTAGGACATCAATGTTATTATCCAAGTCCCTTTTAGTCTAAGTTGTCTCTGACTGTATGAAATGTTCTCCTTCAAAAAGCGTTTTCTGATTCTTTGTCATGATCTTCCTTTCATTGTGTTTGCATAACCCCTTTGTGTTTGCATAACACAGAAAGTTCTTAGAAAGCAAAATAAAAATGTATTTAATTGAATCGGCATTAATTGAGATGTATGTACTTACTTTCAAGAAACAGTCTATTGGGAGATAGCTGTGTACACAATTCACTCTACGGTAAGGTAGAATGGGATCTCTACACACAGGAGACAAATGCAGGCTTTTTTTTTTCTTTTTTTTTTGGTCTTCTAGGTTTAGGTAAGGGGGACAGGCTGGGGGGCCAACAACCGCAGACATCTGGCTGCCAGCAAGGGTTTGGGGGAGGTTTATGAAACGTCTTTGTCTTTGAGTAATGGTCTCCCATGTGACAGCAGCCAAACCTGCTTGCTCCTGTAAGTCTTGAACAGAACGTGGTTGTTTACATGCTTTAATCGCAGTTAGTTTCAAAAACTACATGGTTGCTGCTTTTGTGTTTCACCCCAGTGCTCTAAAAGCGTCCTAACCTACGTGCAGAAATGGGTCAAGGCCTCTTCAATGGAAATGGGATTAGTTATGTTAGTCCTTTTGCTGTTTCACTGTTAACATTTGTTGCTTCTTTTCCTGAATCTTGACCATAAGGAAAAGTTCCCCGTCAGCCACGTTCTCTCTCTCACAACACCTCATCACCTGGAACTGATTCTTGTTGAATATTTAGTTCTCTTTAACTCTTGTACATCCTGCAAGGTACAACAATTTTGTAGATTTTGTTAATTAAAATATTTTAAAGTTATTACCACTGTAATTTACTACTGCTACTGTGAGGTCTAACCTTGAACTGAAAGATGAAAAATCCTGTAAATTTTGAGGCATAGTACATTAGCTCTAGAAATGCTCAACACTAGTTCAGCAACGTCATATTTAGGGCAATTGAAACAAATAGAACAAGGAGGGAGGGGCTTTTTTTTAAGGCAGTATAATAAATGCTTTACATGTACTGTCCCTTTTAATGCTCACAACTCATTAATAAGCTATTATTCCTACATTAGAGATGAAGGAACGGAGGCAGCGGCCCAGTTGGGATTTGATCAACATGTATTTGACTTGGAAATCCAAACTCTTTATAACCATTCTCCGCGGGCTGTCTCCCAGCAAACAACTGGTAGAGCCTGGACAAACCAAGTGACTTGTATTCACCCTTCACAGCTTTGTCCCGTGACCACAGACCCGAAGAGGTCACCAGGCCCTTCCTCTGCTTTTTGAGTAGAACTTCTAGAGCTGGGGATCCTGACATTTCTCCTAGTAAACTTCTCTACTGACGACAAGCAATGACCAAATGCTAGGAATATCTGTTACGTGAAACAGATTCTTTGAAAGAGATAATGAACGGCCGGGCGCGGTGGCTCAAGCCTGTAATCCCAGCACTTTAGGAGGCCGAGACGGGCGGATCATGAGGTCAGGAGATCGAGACCATCCTGGCTAACCCGGTGAAACCCCGTCTCTACTAAAAAATACAAAAAACTAGCCGGGCGAGGTGGCGGCGCCTGTAGTCCCAGCTACTCGGGAGGCTGAGGCAGGAGAATGGCGGGAACCCGGGAGGCGGAGCTTGCAGTGAGCTGAGATCCGGCCACTGTACCCCAGCCTAGGAGACACAGCGAGACTCCGTCTCAAAAAAAAAAAAAAGAAAGAGAGATAATGAACTGTCTCCTTGAAAGCTGGATGTTGGGTGCTTCCGGAAGAATGCTGTGAAGAACCGCGTCGGCTTATGAGCTGACTGTACTCTCCACTTGTTTTAAAGAGATGAAAACCCAGGGCTGCCAATAGAAACTCTGGTGAGTCCACATCGAGCTATGTGACCAGTGAGCGGCCTCCCAAGCTATTGATTACTTGTCTCTGAGCCAGGCCAAATGAAATGGAGTAAAAAACCACCCCTTGGACTAACAGAACATGACCATGGACATCTCTCAGGACAAACAGTGGCTGGAGTGTAGCAAGGCGGAAACCAGCATGGTCTTAACCTGACAGAGATAAAACAGTAAAAAGTGTAGGGGGCTCCTACGCCAATTTGCAATAATGAGCAAGGGTAGTGACAGTGGATTTTTCTTGAATGAGAAAAATTTCCACCAAATTTGACATGAAATAAACACACAAAGTCTCTTTGTGCTATTTTCATGGTAGTGTTTGCACCCGAGTCTCTGGAGCTCTGGCTTCCCGCTTGCTTTTCCAATAGTGTCTACTCAGTGATGAAAAGCAGCATTTCATGGCCAAGACTTTCAGCTGTTTGGCAAAGACCATTATGTCCAGCATATGGAGGATCTGTGACCTTTGCCACGTCTGCTGCCTGTTACCAGTCTGTCTATGGTTATAGCCCAGAGTCTTCCCTTCAAGAGAAAAAAAAAATACCAATTTGTCCTAAATTTTTAATTGCCCTATAAGACTTCATAATATGAACAGCGTTTTCAAAAAGGCACAAAGAAAAAATGGTCCAACCACTTTGGAAAACTAGAAATTCCTCATTAATGTACACCTACCACACAACCCAACCATTCCAGTCCTAAGTATTTTACCCAAGAGAAATAAAATCATATGTCCACAAAACCACCCATACACAATGCTTATAGAAGCCATATTTGTTATAGCCAGAAACTGGGCATTCCAATGTTCACCAACAAGTGAATGGATCCCAAATAGGATGCATCACAAATAGTGAAACATTCATAAAATGAGATCCTGTTCAGCAATAGAAACGAACACACTACTGACACACAGTAACATGGACCAATTTCAAAACCATGCTGAGCTAAAGCAACCGACCCAAAAAAGGGCATGCTTGATGATTCAATGTATGTGAAATTCTAGAAAAGACAAAACACTGATAGTGACTGAGATCAGTGCTAGTGGGGATGGGAGGTGAGAGGAAATTGCCTACAACAAAATAACAAGCGAGTTTTTTGTTGTTGTTTTGTTTTGAGACAGAGTCTCGCTCTGTCGCCCAGGCTGGAGTGCAGTGGCG
>NW_012117377.1:5032623-5036589 GCF_000951035.1 Colobus angolensis palliatus | reverse complement strand
TGAGGTCAGGAATTCGAGACCAGCCTGGCCAACATGGTGAAACCCCATCTCTACTGAAAATACAAAAATTAGCAGGGCATGATGGTGGGCTCCTGTAATCCCAGCTACTCAGGATCCTGAGGCAGGAGAATCACTTGAACCTGGGAGGCAGAGGTTGTGGTGAGCCGAAATCCTGCCACTGGACTCCAGTCTGGGCTGGGCAATAGAGTGAGTCTCTGTCTCCAAAAAAGAGAAAAAAGAAAAAGATAATGCACTCTTTTTTTTGAAGGAAAAGGCTTCAGAGATTCTGTTAGAGATTCTGTCTACAAATCATAGGGCCCTTTCCTTGGCCTCCTCTCTGGAAATATAAAGTTCCTGCCGAATCAGCAATTTCTTATTAATTCAGTAGTTTGGTCAGATGTTCCCTCATTGGAAGGAGTGGCCACAGCCCTGAAGGACACCAAGTGCTAGCAGGTAAAAGGGCAGACAATGGGTGAGTGGGAAGGTGGGGAGGCAAACTCAACTCATCCACAGCTTGCTGGGAACAGCCGAGAGGGTAAAAGGAATTGAAGCTGCCTACTTTCTTTTGGTATTTCTAAGCACATGCCCCCAGATCAGACCTCAGGTCACCGTATCAAACTATAATATTTGACGGATGTTCTCTAGAGACTCCTTTGTGTTATGTTGTTTTTCCAGACATGCAGTTCCTAGAAGAGTCCACGGTGCCTGCCACCATGGAAAACTGGCCAATGGCCTGAGTGGGATTTACTTTTAGCCAGGTTGTGCTAAGCTGTATGAAAGCAAATATAAATTTCAAACAAAGAGCCAGAAGACAAAAGTACTGAACCTCACGGCTTGGATGCAGAAACTGATATTTGTATCAGGAATCTGCTCTCCTGGAGAGAAACTGAAAGCTCTAACCTATTAGATCTCAGAGTTCTCCATATTTTGACTGGGTGCGGTGGCTCACGCCTGTAATCCTAGCACTGTGGCAGGCCGAGGCAGGTGGATCACAAGGTCAGGAGATCGAGACCATCCTGGTGAACATGTGAAAGCCCGTCTCTACTAAAAATACAAAAAGATTAGCCGGGCGTGGTGGTGGGTGCCTGTAATCCCAGCTACACGGAAGGCTGAGGCAGGAGAATGGCGTGAACCTGAGAGGTGGAGCTTGCAGTGAGCCGAGGTCACGTCACTGCACCCCACAGCCTGGGCAACAGAGCCAGACCCCGTCTCAAAAAAAAAAAAAAAAAGAGTTCTCCATATTTTGCTTCTCATGAAAGCCCACTAAATGCACAGTCAGTATTTTAAAATGAGCCACATAGTAGAATATCACTCAAATATAAAAAGAAATGAAGCACTGATACATGCTCCAACAAGTACGAACCTTGAAAACAGTATGCCAAGTGAAAGAAGCCAGCCACAAAAGACCACATATTGTACAATACCATTTACATGTAATGTCCAGGAGAGAAAATCTACAGAGACAGGAAATAGACTAGGGGCTGAGTATGGCTGGAGGTGAGAGTAGAAGTGGGAGGTTAAGAGTTATGGTTAAAAGGCAGAGCTTCCTTTTGGCGTCATGAAAAGATTCAAAATTGATTGTGGTGATGGTTGCACTGCTGTGTAAATACATTAAAAACCATTGAATTGGCTGGCTATGGTGGCTCACGCCTGTAATCCTAGCACTTTGAGAGGCCGAGGTGGGCGGATCATGAGGTCAGGAGTTCGAGACCAGCCTGACCAACATGGTGAAACTCCGTCTCTTCTAAACATACAAAAATTAGCCGGGCGTGGTGGCACGTGCCTGTAGTCCCAGCTACTCAGGAGGCTGAGGTAGGAGAATTCCTTGAACCTGGGATGCAGAGGTTGCAGTGAGCCAAGATCGTGCCACTGCACTCCAGCCTGGGTGACAGAGCAAGACTCCATCTCAAAGACACACCAAAAAAACCCATTTAATTGTACAATTCCAACAGGTAAATTACTGCGTATATATTGATAACAGGTGTGTGAATTACCTCCCAATAAAGCTGTTAACAATAAAAGGAAACAATGGATGATGCATCTTGATGTGGTTTAGCTCCGTGCCCCCACCCAAATCTCACTTTGAATGCTAATCCTCATTATCCCACGTGTCAAGGGCAGGACCAGGTGGAGGTCACCGGATCACGGGGGCAGTTCCCCGAAGCTGTTTCGTGATAGTGGGTGAGTCTCACGAGATCGGATGGTTTTATGAGCGTCTGGCAATCCCCCCGCTTGCACTCATTCTCGCGTTCCTGCCGCCCTGTGAAGAGGTGTCTTCTGCCACGATTGTAAGTTTCCTGAGGCTTCCCCAGCCATGCAGAACTGTGAGTCAATTAAGTCTCCTTTCTTAAAAATTACCCAGTCTCAGGCATTTCTTTATAACACTGTGGGAATGGATACATGTCAAGTGAAGACGCAACCGATTACGGTGCCATGAAAGTGGCCAGTTTTGCATTTATTTGCATTCCTCCTTGCCTACCTGTCCTCTAGATTTTCCTTTGTATTGGTTTTAACATATTATTGGTTCCTTCATTAATTAAACGTTAAAAAAATCTTGGATATGTGTTTTTTAAAAAAAAAAAAAGCAAATGGGATATTTCTCATGAAGACTTTTAGTTTATCAAAATGAATCATACTGGAAGAACTGGAAAGAATCTTAATATTGCCACTCTAAAACAAGCAGCTACAATGTGCTGACACTGGGTCCTTCAGTACCTCATTTAATCTTCACAACAACCCAGACTCTTCCACAAGAATTCTTAGTCCTGTGTTACAGAAGAAGTAGAGGCTAGAGCTAAAGAAGAGACTCTAGGTTACAAAGTAAGTGAGAGAGTCAAAATCTTAACCCTGGTCCAACTGACTTTTTCAATCCTCTATTTTCAGGCATAAAAAGACAACATATTGTAATTGGAGTGAAAAACCAATTGGTGGAGTTAGGAATCTTGCAGCTAAACGTAATGTGTTACTGGTTTTGTGCAAGTGCTTTCAGCTGTAGCCTCATTACTTGTAAAATGGGGTGGGGATGATGTTGAGTAGTTGAGCTCTAAGTTATCTTCTTTGCTATTAGTGGCTATTCTGTGGACTTCAGCTATTCTCTTTACTCTCTTCCCCCAGATTTCTGGAAGAAACGTTTTGTGAGCTCTTTATTTGTCAGTAATTCTGCCTCTCTTCCTGTCCTGCTTAATGGGTGACTTACCAGGTGTTCACTGTTTTGTCCAGAAGTTATTCTTCTTTCAACTGCTTCTCCCAGAAATGTTCAGTCTTATTGCTTCACCGTAATGTTTTGCTCATTTCACTTCTGCCCGTGTAAAGGCTGCCAGTGGTTCGGGCTGGATCAGTATATCCTGGTGATTATGGTTATCATTTCCAGGAAAAGGGCCAAGCACTTACTGAACCCCTTCTTTATGGCAGGTGCTGTATGGCCAGTGCAGTATTGTGAAAGTTTGTTTTCCCCATGTTTCTCCCATTGGCCAACCCAATTGCTCATGCACTGCGAGGAGAGCTGTGGCAGGGTAGAAAGCAAAACTCAACTGCAGTTCTCACTGGTTTTGAGATTTTCAGGACCAAAGCCCTTAGTAGAATGTATATGAATTTATTTATTTATTTTTTTTTGAGGCGGACTCTCACGTTGTCGCCAGACTGGAGTACAGTGGCGTGGTCTCGGCTTGCTGCAACCTCCGCCTCCAGGGTTCAAGCCATTCCCTTGCCTCAGTTTCCCAAGTAGCTGGGACTATGAGCATGCACCACCACACCAGGCTAATTTTTTGTATTTTAGTAGAGACAGAGTTTCACCATGTTGGCCAGGATGGTCTCGATCTTCTGATCTTGTGGTCCTCCCGCCTTGGCCTCCCAAAGTGCTGGGATTACAGGAGTGAGCCACCACGCCCAACCTAGAATATATATGATTGTTTAAGAGAAATGAAAAGGAAGCAGATTCTCAGGCTTTGATAGACTGTCTTAGCTGAA
>NW_012117377.1:5030572-5032263 GCF_000951035.1 Colobus angolensis palliatus | reverse complement strand
TAAAGCGAAAGCTCTATATCTATCTATATATATTCATATAGATCTATCTACAGCTATACCTATCTCTGTGTATATATACATAGCTCTAAATATATATGTGTATATAGATAGATACACAGATATATGTGGAGAGAAAGAGAGGCTATATCTAGGTAATCTAACCTTAACCTTTAACAAAATACTGACGTAGTTCTTTTTCTTTTCTTTTTTTTTTTTTTTTCTTCAGAGACAGGATCTGGCTCTGTCACCCAGGCTGGAGTACGGTGCAGTGATCATAGCTCACTGTAGCCTCCACCTTCCTGGGCTCAAATGATCCTCCCATCTCAGCTTCCCAAGTATCTGGGACTATAGGCATGAGACACCATGCCTATCTAATTTGATTTTTGTAGAGGTGGGGTCTCACTATGTTGCCCAGGCTGGTCTCAAACTCCTGACCTCAAGCAATCCTCATGCCTTGGCCTCCCAAATTGCTGGGATTACAGGTGTGCACCACCGTGCCTGGCCTGTGAGGTAGTTCTTATTGCCATTTTTTGCAGTGAGGACACAAGCCCAGGCAGATTTGGTTATTCACTTCTGGCCCCACGGCCAGAAGAAGCAGAGTCAGGGTTTCAGCCAAAGTCACTTCCTCTGGGACAGTCTGGCAAATGAAGACCAGGCAAAGTGGCTCACGCTGGTAACCCCAACATTTTGGGGGGGTCTAGGCATCCGAATCACTAGAGTCTAGGAGCTTGAGACTAGTCTGGGCAACATGGTTGAAACCCTGTCTCTACAGAAAATTAGCTGGGTATGGTGTTATGCACCTGCAGTCCCAGCTACTTAGGAGGCTGAAGTGGGAGAATCACCTGAGCTGGGAGGTCCGTGCTGCAATGAGCCCTGATCACATCATTAAATCCCAGCTGAGGCCACAGAGTGAGATCCTGACTAAAAAAAGAAAAAAAAAAGAATAGTGCCCCCACTTTCACTCCCAGAAGTGTTTCCATTTGGTTAACAAATTTTACGTTCATCCACATTCGATGACCACAGTGCTTGCCATCACTTCCTGCTGTCTCGTTTTTGAAAGCCAAGAGAGCAGCGAGTAACACCTGGTGCTTGGGGCACATGCCCTGCATGGCACATGCCCTTTGCAAAGTCATGGGAGCTGCAGCTCCAGGAGTCAGACACCCAGCAGCGTGGAGCGTTTGGTTTCCTTCCTTTCCATGCCTGGGGCGTCTGCAGAAAGCCTGTGGGTACCACCAGCGCGAGAGTGCTGGGGAGGGTGGGAGCTGTTTGGGTTCGGGTCCCCAGGGGTTTTGCAGTTCAAAGCGGGTGGAGCACATTTTGAGGGCCTGATGATGTTTACCGTTTAGGAAGCCATTTAAAAGACAAAGAATACAAAAGTATGGATACAAAATTTGTCAGTAAAGTGAATATTTATTTAGAAAGAGACAAGAAGTCAAAACAAACCAAAAATTTCAAAAAGCTGGGGGGAGAAAAGCCACAACATCACCAAATCCAGGAAAAATAAACCTCGACAATTTTTCCTGCATTTAAAAAAAATTATTTTCAACTGACAAATTAAAATTGTGTATATTGTTGACAACATGTTGTTTTGAAATATGTATACATAGTAGAATGGTTATTAAATCGAGCTAATTAACATATGCCTTGCCTCACATACGGTTCATGTTTTTGTAGTTCAAACATTTAAAATC
>NW_012117377.1:5026920-5029927 GCF_000951035.1 Colobus angolensis palliatus | reverse complement strand
CCAAACAGCGAAAGAACATAACTAACTCCATTTTTGTTTAAGTGGTCTTCACCCATTCTGGCACATAGGCTGGGATAATTTTAGAGCACTGAGATAAAACACAAAAACAACCATCTGAGATTAAAGGAGAAGTATGTAAACTATGTTTTGTTAAAGATTTATAGGAGTGGAGCACAGTGGGTCACACCTATACTCCCAGCACTTTGGGTGGGAGGATCACTTGAGTCCTGGAGTTCAAGATGAGTCTGGGCAACATAGTGAGACCCCATATTTACAAAAAAAATGGGAAAATTAGCCACACATGGTGGTGTGTAACTATAGTCCCAGCCACTGGGACTGAGGCAGAAGGATTTGCTTGAGCCCAGGAACCTGAGGCTGCAGTGAGCTATGATCATGCCATTGCATTCCAGCCTTTAGGATGCTAGTGTCTTCTTGGTTTACTGGCTCTGTGACTAAACCTGGCTTGTGTCCCACCAAAGCTTTTTTTTTTTTTTTGTGGGGGAGATAGAGTTTAGCTCTTGTTGCTGCCCAGGCTAGAGTGCAATGGCGAGATCTGATCTCTTGGCTCGCTGCAACCTCCACCTCCCAGGTTCAAGCAAATTCTCCTGCCTCAGCCTCCCAAGCATCGGGGATTACAGGCACGTGCAACCATGCCTGACTAATTTTGTATTTTTAGTGGAGACGAGGTTTCATCATGTTGGTCAGGCTGGTCTTGAACTCCTGACCTCAAGTGATCCACCCGCCTCAGCCTCCCAAAGTGCTGGGATTACAGGCGTGAGTCACCACACCCAGCCTGTCCCACCAAATCTTGTATCTCATGTTTGACTTTGGGTGAGTACCTGAACCTGGGTTTGGTTACAACACATAAATGAGGTCATGCGGTATTTGTCTTTCAGTGATTGGCTTATCTGACTTAGCATAAAATCCTCCAGGTTCATCCATGTTGTCACAAATGACACAATTTCCCTTTTTTTTCTTTTAAGGCTGAATAGCATTCCACTGTGTATATATGCTGTACATCCCACATTGTCTTTATCCACTCATTTGTTGCTGGACACTTACGTTGCTTCCATATCTTGGCTATTGTGAATAGTGCTGCAATGAGCATGGGAATGCAGATATCTCTTCAACATACTGATTTCATTTCCTTTGGGTAGATACCCAGTGATGGGATGATTGTATCATGGCAGTTCTATTTTTAATTTTTTGAGGTATCCCCATGCTGTTTTCCATAGTCATTTATATTTCTAGCAATAGTGTTGAAATATAAATAACTATATAAACTTTTAAATAAAAATTGTCTCCATATTCTCTCCAACACTTGCTATCTTTCGTCTTTTTGATAATAGCCATTCTAACAGGTATGTGGTGATATATTACTGTGGTTTTAATTTGCCTTTCTTTGATGACTAGTGATGTTGAACTTTTTTTTTTTTAATACCTATTGGCTATTTGTATGTCTTCTTTTGAGAAACGTCATTTCCTGTGTCATCTGGCTATATTCTCTTTACTGACCTCAATATGTGATGACAATTTTGTAATATCATTTTCCAGGGAGAGAAGAGAAAGATACTCGGTCTTCCCTCCAGCATAGTTGATCAAGTTTGTTTTTGATAGTTGAGGTGTACAAAATAAGACTTCACACATAGGTGTGCTTGCTATTTATTGTATTGCTATAAGTCTGTGCCAAAGCAGCACAGGAGTTCTGATGAATTCTATTTTTTTTTTCGCTATTCCCATCAGGAAAGAAAACTGACGAATGGTACATTTATAAATGTTTATGTTGCATTCACAAGCATATTCCTGGTGAAAAACTTACTTTTGATGAGGCATTAATAAAAATCTGCTTCTCTCTTTACAATATTATATGTCAGATGATTGAAAGGTTATTTACCAAGAACTTCAGCTAGACTTCTTAACAGCAACAAAAAAAGCTAGAATGCAGAGGACTAATATATATTGTTTATGGGTGTATATTTATGCAGAAGAAGTATGACAGTAGATGTGGGGATGATACACATTAATTCTTTTGTTGTTGTTTTGGAGATGGAGTCTCACCCTGTCACCCAGGCTGGAGTGCAGTGGTGCAATCTTGGCTCACTGTAACCTCCGACTCCCATGTTCAAATAATTCTCCTGCCTCAGCTTCTCCAGTAGCTGGGATTAGAGGCTCCCACCACCACACCCAGCTAGTTTTTGTATTTTTAGTAGAGATGCGGTTTCACCATGTTGGCCACTCCTGACCTCAGGTGACCTCAGGTGATATCACCCGCCTTGGCCTCCTAAAGTGCTGGGATTACAGGTGTGAGCCACCGTGCCCGGCCGATACACACTGATGTTTGAATAGAGTTATGTCCAGGGATGGGGGGAAAGAGAGGATGATGCACACTGGGTGAGGCAGGAGCTGGACTGTAATATATTGTTTATTAAATAAATAGCATGCTTGTTTACTGAAAAGACGGATTTGAAGAAAATAAGATAAAATATTAATAGCTGTTTGATGTTGGTGGTATACCAAAGAATTTATCATTTTCTGTGTTTTTTGTAAGACCTGAATTGTTTCACATTTTAAAAAAATGTTTTAAGATATATTTCCTTTTCTCCTTCATTATGTTTAAAGGATACCAATCAGCTAAAGGACTGAAATTGAGAGTAAATTTCCAGTATTTCTGATTGAGAGTAAATTGTTGGATCTACTTGTCATAAACTTGATGGAGATAAATGTAAAAAGAAAAAAATGACACTGAACTTTTCTGAAACTGAACTAGCACTTCTGAAAAGAATAAAATCACAGAATCTAGATCCGTTAAGCTTATTCTTTGGCTCATGCAATTGCAGACATGAGTTCTTACATCCAACATTCAGACCTCTGTATCTCCTGCTTTGCATTCAGGAAAATTTAGATGAATGTATATCAGTGAATATCTGAATACCTAATAGAATTACTAATGGTGATTTTGAGGCTGGGCGTGGTGGCTCAAGCCTGTAATCCCAGCACTTTGGGAGGC
>NW_012117377.1:5023873-5026160 GCF_000951035.1 Colobus angolensis palliatus | reverse complement strand
TGTACGTTCAGTTAACCATCTACTATGAGGGCTGAAAAGTGCCTTAAAAGGTAATATAAAGTAGTCTCTAGGATAAATCATATCCACACACTGTCCAAGCTGAGCCCCTTATGCTGAAATTTTATCTGTAGTTTGTGTCTGACTCATCTCACAAGTCATTATTGATTAAATAGGTTTTTGGGAAAAAAAACCTACACATTTTATACTTGGGTTATAAGTCACATGAAACCGTCAGATCTGAAGGTTAAAAGTGCATGTTAGATTTGAGGGAATACAAGACTTACTTACATAATGGCTATACTATTTAAATCTCAAAATGTAGGTGTGGAAAACATGTTTAGATGCAAAAGGCTATATTGGTCAACTCAGGCTGCCATAGACTGGGTGATTTAAACGACAGACATTTATTTCTCACAGTTCTGGAGGCTAGAAATTCAAGATCAGAGTGCCGTTATGGTTAGATTCTGGTGAGGGCTCTCTTCCTGGCTTGCAGATGGCTGCCTTCTTACAGTGGTCTCCCTTGGCAGAGAGAGAAAAAGCGAGCAAGCCCTCTTGGGTCTCTCCTTATAAGGACACTAATCCCATCACAGGGGGGCCCACCCTCGTGACCTCATTTAACCCTAGTTGCCTCTCAATGGTCCCATGTCCAAATACCATCACATTAGCGGTTAGGGCTTCAACACAGAGATTTAGGGGTACACAAACATTGAGTCTATAGCAGACCAAAGACATCTGTCTAAATCTTAGATCTAAATTCATCCCTTCTTATTTCTGTCTCCTGCTTACAACCCCCCTTGGCTTCCACTGCCTGTGAGCTAGAGTAGAAACTTCTGAACATGGTACACAGGGTTCTTCACAACAGCGTTCTGCTTATTCTTATTTTATCCAACCCGCCCCCCGCAACTCAATGCATGCCCAGGCCACAGTCCGCCATTTCGAATTCTTTCATGCCCCCAAGCCTTTGCAAGTGCTTTTCCTTCTGGCTGGAACACCCTTATTTTCTCCATGTTCTCCTGAAAAATCTCCTCATATGCCTTAGGCCAGTGGCCCACAAGGTACTCTGAGGTGAGAAGGCATGTGCAAGGGATTGAAGAAGGAAATGCTCCTAGGAGAAAATAGTAAGAGAGTGGAGGAGTCAGGACAGGGAAAGGAAAGGACCCAAACAAGGGTGGCATTTTAGGTGAAGGCCCATGAAGGATGGTGGCAGCCTGATCCTGCAGGGGCTCTGGAGTAAGCGATGGCCTGGAGTTGTTCCACCCTGAGGCGGGGATCTGGACCTTCATGCTCCTTGTACTCCATCAGTCACTGGCTTGCAGTGGGAGGCAGGGTATCCTAAAACTCCCAGGTACTTGCAGCTGTCTGTGCTGGGGCTGCTTTGCCTGCACAGTCTGAGGACAGTGCGCTGAAAAAGCCATAGACATGTAGCATTAGAAGCAGAAATATGAACCCCAAGAATGAGGTGCTAGACATGGTCAAAGAGATCTGAGGGGTACAGATGGGCGCCGACATGTCCACTCCACCAAGAGTGACATCAGCTGCTGCTTCCTTTCTGCTGTTTCTCCACATTCTGCAAAACATGCTTCATCCTCCCTGCCACGCCCTTGCATTGGCACACACGTGTTACTGATTTATTATCTCACAGGGCACTTACATGTCCACTGGATTCTCCTCCTGACCAGGATGTGAGCTTCACCAGGGCACAGATCGGGAATGATTTATGGGCGAGCCCATGATAGGTCTTCAAAATGTACACCGAAGGCATGAATTATGTTAACAAGGTCATTTCACATTTAAAGACCCGCTCATTCTAATTCTTTTGTTTTTGTGTTCTCAAAAAGATTTTGAAATGCTTTTTTGAAGTAATAAGTTCGCGTAGGAGAAACAGCTTCATTTGGAATCATTAACTTTTTGTTTCTGTAATTGTCACCTGGGGGCTGGGATTTTAATGCAATCGGGGCTTTGCCCTGACTTCCAGTCTGGCTTGGGGGATGGTTACTCACCGTGTGGATCAATTCCCACCAGGACAGACCATTAGCTCTGTCAGGGTGCCGCTTCTCCCCATCTCCTGCCTTCCTACCCTTGGTCTATGTACTACTGAATTCCTTTTCTGACAACGGCATTGAGGGAGATTAATGCATACGAGCGAGGCCGAGTGCGGTGGCTCACGCCTACAATCCCAACACTTTGGGAGGCTGAGGCCAGTGGATCACCTGAGGTCAGGAGTTCAAGACCAGCCTGTCTAACACGGTGAAACCCTGTCTCTACTAAAAATACAAAAGTTAGCCAG
>NW_012117377.1:5018479-5022807 GCF_000951035.1 Colobus angolensis palliatus | reverse complement strand
ATTCTGTCTCAAAAACAAAAACAAACCTGTCACTTGACCTACCACAAATGAATGTACATGCAGCCCTTTGGCCGTGTGTTTACTGGGTAAAAGATGTCACTCCATAACCTCCTTTTATTTGTCCCCAAGTTACAATGAGTTTAAGTGATAATTAATGTTACGCAGCATCAAAAAAGGCAGAATCCCAAGGTTGGAGGGGTTGCTAAACAGAGACTTCCATTTAGAAAAACAAAACAAAACAAATTCCTGTTCTCTGAGAGCAGCTCCTAAACACACAGACCAGACTTGAACCTCATTCTCTCTTGTGTGTCTTCTTTGAAAAATTCCTTTGTGCTCAGGGATATTGTGAGAAATAGAATTACATCAGCTAGTTGGTTTCTAATCAGCATATGAACACCAAGTTCCAGATGGCAGTGCAGAGTTTTAATTTCACTATGTGCTGAAATTATTTATCGATCCCTATTAAAAAGCCAGCAGCACCATATTCTGGACTAGACTTCAATAATTCTAAATGATTTAGATCTGCATTGTAAACATGGCTGCTGCACCCTGACTGTGACATTTCTGGGATGGCATTTGATTCTGTTTTGCCTCAGTGTAGTCACAGGTGGCCAGTTCTTATTTATAGATGGAAACCTTCCACCTTTCTTCCCCCTTACAACGTGTTAAGATACGTTGAAGCTTTGAGAGTTCAGACCAGTCTCAATAATAGCAGAGATGCTAGTCTGGCAGCTGATGTCCCACTGGCTGTAGATCCCGATGAACATGAAGCTCAGAAAGTCAGCCCTGAGTATTAGGGAACCAGAGAAAGACAAGCGGGGTGGATGTGGGGGTGGAGGAGGAAGAAATGAGGATGGTCCAGAACTTTGAGACAGATCAGGGCGGCCAGCTCACAGCATCAGGCCAGTGCTCAGATCTACAGCAGTTAGTGCTCAAGGACAGACAGGCAGGCATCTGGATCCAGGTGGTGACAAGCTCATTAATTCAATTAAAAAACATTGGTTGGGCATTGTCTTAGTCCTTTTGTGTGGCTATAAAGGAATACTTGAGGCTGGGTAATTTATTTTAAAAAGTGGTTTATCTGGCTCACAATTCTGGTGGCTGGAAGACTGGGCTTCTGGTGAAAGCCTCAGGCTGCTTCCACTTATAGTGGAAGACAAGGGGGAGCAGGTGTGTGCAGAGATCACATAGCAAGACAGGAAGCAAGAGAGAGCAGGAAGGTGCCGGGCTCTTTTTCTTTTTCTTTTTTTTTAATTTTTTTTTTAAATTTAATTCACTATCGCCCAGGCTGGAGTGCAGTGGCGCGATCTTGGCTCACTGCAACCTCCACCTCCCAGGTTCAAGCAATTCTCCTGCCTCAGCCTTCCAAGTAGCTGGGACTACAGGTGCGCACCATCACACCTGGCTAAGTTTTGTATTTTCAGTAGAGATGGCGTTTTACTGTGTTAGCCAAGATGGTCTTGATCACCTGACCTCGTGATCCACCTGCCTCGGCCTCCCAAAGTCCTGGGATTACAGGCGTGAGCCACCATGCCTGGTTTGGGCTCTTTTTTCATAACTAGTTCTCCTGGGAACTAATGGAGTGAGAGCTCACTCCACTCCATGCCCCACCCTGGGCATTAATCTCTTCATGACCGATCTGCCCTCATGACCCAAACACCTCCCATAAGGCCCTACCTCCAGCACTCGGATCAAATTTCAACACGAGGTTTGGGATGACAGATAGTCAAACCACAGCAGGCACCTACTAAGTTCAGAGAAATATCTAGAGTCCAGGCCGATCAAGTCAAGAGGCGGGAATCAGGAAACAAGGTTGCAGAAATCTCGGGACAAGCCAAAGAGCTCTGCCAACAAATCCAGGATGAGGTTCCCGGAGATTCGTGTCCATTTCCATGGTAACCATCCCCAGGAAGCTTGCCATTTTGAGCAGGATTTCTCAAACAGTGGCCTGCAGACTTACAGCATCACAATTTTGCTGGGTAAAGGGAGAAGAGTGAAGCATGAAAAAAATGCCGATTCTAGTGTCGAATCCCAGACAGACCGAATCGGAATCCCTGAGGATTCTGAATTTCCAAATAAAGTCACTCACTGCCCACTGGGATTCTTTTGCAGCTTTTTGAGAACCACAGGTTTATAGGGATCTTTCAATGACTTTGTTTTGGCAAATGAAAAAAAAAATATTTGAAAAAGCAGCCACTGGAGTTTGGACAAAAGCTCAAATTTAGTAAGAATTCCCATAACCTCTTCACTAGATTTCTCTATTGGCACCACGACAGTCATCATTTACGTTACTGACGCTGAACTCGTGAAATAAAGTGATGCTGGAAACGAGTCTGGAAGCCTGGCCCTCCACACCCTCCTCCCAGTCAGAAGTACGTAATTGGGAAGTGACACAATGTCCCGGTGAGATTGGCCCTTCCTGGAGGCAAAGACTTAAGTTTTGCATGTCTGTATGCCCTGGTGCTAACCCATGGCTAGAATATCACAGAGGTTCAATCAATAATCAGTTAGCTCTGCTTTACGACCCATCCCAAAGTTCAGTGGCTTAAAACAGCTGTCTTACTTTTGGTCAGGAGCTGTGAGCCAGCTGGCATGGGCTGATCTATACTTGGTGCAGCTGAGGTTAGCTGTCAGCCACACGTTGGGTCCATCTCTGCTCCTCGTGTCTTGCATTGCCCTTGAACTAGCAGGCCAGCTAGGGCGTGTTCTTCTGGAAACGGCAGAAGCTCAAGAGGGAAAAGGAAAAGACATTGTAGCCTCTGAAAGTTTATGCACAGAACCAGCTAAACCATCACTTTTGCCTCCATTCACTTAGGCAGAGGAGTGACACGGCTAAGCCTGATGTTATGAGTTGGGGCAGTTTATATCTTGAGCAGAACTGCAAATTTACGTGGTAGGAAATGATAGATTTAAGGAGGGATGAAAAATTGGGGTCAATAGTCCAATCTACCACTGCTAGTAAATTCATGATCAAAAGCAACTTCTTATACTTGCTGGAGGGCAGAATTGGGAAAATGGGGATGCAGGACAGTTTCAAGGTGACAGTGAATTACCAGCATCATAGATTCATTAGGAGGCTTCATATAATACTAATTACCAGCTCTGTGTGCTGATGAAGACTGCTTTTGATAATTCGTAACATTTGACATTCTTGCATAAGCCAAATATAAGAATATCGAAGGCCAATTGTAGTTTTACACACAGAAAGTAAACAAAAGAATACTCAGTCCTCACAGTTTGCAACTCTGTGGGATTTGTGTGAGCAGTGAAAAGCTGTGGCTGCCCACAATCACACACCTCCCCTGGAGAATTGAAGTGAAATCCGAGACCTGATGTGGTTATGCCTAGAAATTACCTGTTTGCGATTTAACACTTGGTAAATGGCACTAAAAGCTCACTAATCTTCAATTAGCCATAAATAGGCATCTCACATCTTACTACAGTTTCTTCATCCTGAGAAACCATTAGTCCTTTCTGGGCAAAGGCAATTATGTGAACAGGCAGAAAGCTCATTGCATAGCTTAAGTGCAGGTCTCTAGTCCATAATGGTACTTAAGACGCGGGCTGCCTGTGATTCTGGATTGATGCGGTGTGATGACCCAGGCCTATTCCATCACACAGTGATCCTCAGCACGCCTCCATCCCCAGGCTGCTTTTATCAGCTTGAGTGTTCCAAAAATCCCACCTCCTTGATCACTTCAGAGGACTGTTGCAAGGATGGAAAGGGTATGTCTGTTATTATTACAGGGATCAGGAAGCGGGGGAGAAATCTGAGTCCCTGAATCCCCTGGAAATAAGAAATTGAAAATGCATGTATATTCAGAATTTAAGGTAGAGAAGGTAGAACTCTCCTTTAATCCAGTAGCACAAAATCCTCAACGTTCCTTGCATCTCTTGTGAACTCAATGGCCCTTGAATGACCCAATATATGTCTTGGTCCACCTACTTTTTTTTTTGAGATACGGTTTCTCTCTGTCACCCAGGTTGTGGTGCAGTGGTGTGACCACAGCTCATTGCAGCCTCAACCTCCGGGGCTCAAGCGATCCTCCTACCTCAGCAGGCAGTCCCTCAGCTACTCGGGAGGCTGAAGTAGGAGGGAGTTACATGGCCAAGCCAGATGTTATGAGTGAGGGCAGTTTACATCTTGAGTGGAAGGAACTGCAAATTTACACAGTAGAAACTGTAGATTTAAGGAGGGATGAACAATTGGGGCAATATGGGACTCCCTATAGTCCCTCAGCTACTCAGGAGGCTCAGGTGCTACAGATGTGCACCACCTCAGCCTGTAGGGACTACAGGCATGTACCACCATGCCTAATTTATATATA
>NW_012117377.1:5014940-5017984 GCF_000951035.1 Colobus angolensis palliatus | reverse complement strand
AGTGATCCACCTGCCTCAGTCTCTAAAGTGCTGGGATTGCAGGTGTGAGCCACTGCACCCAGCCTTTGTTCCATCTTTATGGCTTCTAAACAATCTTCTGAACACTTAGAACTTGCAGCCCTTATTGTTACAGGGCTGCCTACCCCTTCAATGAAGGTGATGGTGGTGGTGGTGGTGCGTTTGTGCTTCCTACTTGGCTTCCAGAAACCCGGCTCCTAACGAGAAATCCCCCAAGCCCCTTCTGCTGCCAGCTGTTCTCTGCTGTGGGCCTGTCTTCATCAGGTGTTCCATTGACAGATGCTGCTTTTCTCCCTTCAGACCACCAGGGATGGCTCTACACGTGCATCCCCTGGAGATCAATTGAAGTTGGTCTGGCTCTGACAAATGGAGTCCCTTTGCCCCTGTGTCTATGAAGGATTCTGGCCGCTGCTTTCACCAGTTTTGAGCACCACTAAAACACTTTGGGTCCTAATTAAGCTGTTTCCAGGTCTTTCCTGTCTCACAATGGAAAATGACCTCTGGGCCATCCCTAGGAAAAAAATTTGTTACCACTGAGGTCTTTCCTGCATCAGATTACATTAACCTCAAGAGCTCATGCTTGGATCATCATCCTTTTAAGGCAACTAAATTTCAAATTCATTAACTATCCCATTCTATTCTGGCTCATTCTGCAGTTGGTCAACCTTGTTCTTTCTTAGAGCAGATACCCTCACCTCTTTCCTCATGACCTTGGATATTGAGGGGAAGTTCTCTACAGATGGAATCTTTCTTTAGCATTATTTAGTGGGTTTGTATTCTCCTGTAAGTCTTTTTATTCCCTCTCCATTAAAAAGCAGCTTGAGCTATGTGTACGTGGAGAATTCATCACGGTGTTTTGGCAGGATTTCCAAATACAGGGAAAGGTGATTGTAAAACAATTCATTATGTGATAAACCTGGATAGACCACCCACAGACACATTTTTGATTGTCAGTGCTAATTGGGAGAAGAAAGAACATGGGTAATGGAAATTCTCTGCTATCCCACAAATGCTATTTCAGTTGCTGTGATGGTTTTTTAATGTGTTGGTTTAGCTTGGTTGAATTACATTTCCCAAAATTACCTTTCCTATTGGTTTTCGGTTGGGATGGGCCACAAAACCGATTCTTCCAGGAGATTTGTGGGGAGCAAGGGAAGTTGAAGCCATTGTGTAGCTCACACACCTCGTCACTCATCTCCTGGCTCACCTTGTGTTCACATGAGGCAGGGGTCAGGCCTTAAACTGCTCCACCCTCCCAAGCCTGCCTCAGCTTCTCCCACTCCTGAGTATGTGTTTAGCTCTGGGATGGTGTTAGTTACTGCAGGACATCAAGGTCACCATCAAGGTCCGATGCAACAAGAACTGAAAAGGGCTTCAGTCCATCTTTGTGGGCTCCAGCTCAGCTCATAATTGTGGTTTTACATTTCTCTTCCTCTTTTTATTTTTTTTGAGATGGAGTCTCGCTCTGTCACCCAGGCTGGAGTGCAGTAGTGCTATCTCGGCTCACTACAACCTCTGCCTCCCGGGTTCAAGCGATTCTCCTGTAATCCCAAGTAGCTGGGATTACAGGTGCCTGCCACCATGCCTGGCTAATTTTTTTGTATTTTTAGTAGAGACGGGGTTTCACCATCTTGGCCAGGCTGGTCTTGAATGCCTGACCTCCCTATCCACCTGCCTCAGCCTCCCAAAGTGCTGGGATTAGGTGTGAGCCACTGTGCCTGGCCTGCTCTTTCTCTTTTAATATCCATATTTCCTTTCTGATATATTAATAGTTTGTATATTTGCCCCACCCAAATCTGGTGTTGCATTGTCATCCCCAGTATTGGAGGTGGGGCCTAGTGGGAGGTGACTGAATCATGGGGGTAGAATTCTCATGAATGGTTTAGAACCATCCTCTTGGTGCTATTCTCACCGTAGTGAATTCTTGCAAAATCTGGTTAAAAGTGTGTGGCATTTCCCCCCTTTCTCTTGCTCCTAGTTTCACCATGCACCATGTAAGCTGCCGTTTTGTCTGCCATGACTGTAGGCTTCCAGAGGCCTCCCCAGAAGCTGATGCTGGAGCTGTATTTCCTGTGTAGCCTACAGAAGCATGAACCATTTAAACCTCTTTTCTCTATAAATTACGCAGTCCTAGGTATTTCTTTATAGCAATGCAAGAACAGCCTATCACACTTCTCAACTGCCTACCCTATAGACGTCAACTTCCCTCAGACACAAAAACAGCTTTTCAGAGATGACTTAACCAGCTCCCACAATTGCTTAAGGTTAAATACCTCTGTCAACCTAAATAGCAGAGAGAAGCTCTCTAAAAGATACTTATTTGGGAAGAAAGCACTGCAATGGAAATATGCATGCAACAGTAAACTATGTTGGTATTCAGGGAGGTTAAAGGAAGACAAAGATTTTCACAGGAAAAAATAAGGAGGATTACATAATTGTTTTGAAATAATTATCCTGGGCTACGAAGAACAATAGCAAGGGTGATGCCAGTCCGAGAGTGTACAGGCAGTCACTAGGCAGATGTCCTTGCAGGAGTATTTTTTATGTAAGGTTGTGACAGCCTTTGTGGAAAGTTGTAGTTTTTATTGTTTTTGGTAGTGGTTTCTGTTAGCAGGCATGTAAGCATGAGAATCCTCTCTTCTTGTCCTTCCCTGACTCTATTTGTCAAGGTTATCTTAACATAAGTGACTCCATTTTGATTCTGACAACTTACCTCTAACAAAACCCTGTATATGTCTATTTCTATCTCTATGATCTCTGTCTGTACCATCTCTATCTCTATTTTCATCTCATCTCTATATTTCTATCTCTCATCTCTGTTTCTCTCATCTAACTCTATCATTTCTATATCTCTTTTTTTTTTTTTTTTTTTTTTGACGGAGGCTTTCTCTGTATTTCCTTCCCTCAATTGCAAAAGCAAGAGCGTGGCTCATTCTGACAACTTACCTCTAACAAAACCCTGTATATGTCTATTTCTATCTCTATGATCTCTGTCTGTACCATCTCTATCTCTATTTTCATCTCAT
>NW_012117377.1:5012268-5014810 GCF_000951035.1 Colobus angolensis palliatus | reverse complement strand
GGTATCTATATCTCTATTTCTATCTTCTAAAAAATCTCTTAATGCTTCTGCTTCTAGTTGACCTTGAGTGATACAGTTGCTATGGTCAAATGCCTCCCAACCAAGTAAGAAGAAAGGTTTTGAGGAGGTGAAGCAAATTCTGGAGTCTCTGGAGAAGAGGAAGGGGCTTGCTAGGTGGAGCAATGCTGACTCCACTGTCTTGAGCTTGGGCTGGACTTTCACTTCCTGGTTCACAGGCTGCTGGTAAGATTTGTCTCTTTTTTTATTTTTCTTTGAGACGAAGTCTTCCTCTGTTGCCAGGCTGGAGTGCAGTGGCACAATCTCGGCTCACTGCAACCTCCACCTTCCAGGTTCAAGCAATTCTCCTGCCTCAGCCTCCCAAAAATCTGGGACTACAGGTACGCACCACTACACCCAGCTAATTTTTGTATTTTTAGTAGAGACAGGGTTTCACCATGTTGGCCAGGATGGTTTCCGTCTCTTGATCTCGTGATGTGCCCGCCTTGGACTCCCAAGATTCTTCTCTGTAACACTGTTTTAAGCAATTTGATTATGATGTGTACTAGTGTAGTTTTCTTGACATTTCTGGTGTTTGGTTTTGGGGGTTTTTGTTTTTTGTTTTTCACTTTCTTAGGTTTGTGAGTTGATGGTTTGCATCAAATTTGGAAAGATTTTGGTGATTTCTTCCAATGTTTATTTCATTACTCCTACTTACCTCTTAAAGATTCTAATTCCACACATATCAGGCCCCTTAAAGTTGTCCTGATGCTGTGTTCATTTTTTTAAGTCATTTCCCTGCTGTATTTCATTTTACATAGTTTCTACTGCTATGTCTTTAGGTTGACTAATCTTTCCTCTGCAATATCTAATCTGTCATTAATCCCTCTAGTGTATTTTTCATCTCAGATTTTGTACTTTCAATCTGGGTCTTCTTAAGACATATCTTTATAGCTTTCATGACTACTTAGCATGCTCCATCTTTCTTCTACCTTTTTGAACATAGGGAAATAGTTTTAATGACTGTTCTGACATGCTTTGCCTACCAATTCTATCATCTTTGCCATTTTGGGGTCTATTTCTATTGATTAATTTTTCTCCTCAAAAGTTGTACTTTCCTGCTACTTTGCATGTCTGGTAATTTTTGATTGGATGCTAAACATTTTGAATTTTTACCTTTCGAAGTACTGAATATTTTTGTGTTTCTATGAAATTTTTGGACTTTGTTCTTGGATACAGTTAGTTAGAAACATTGATTCTTGTGAGGCTTGCTTTCACTAGGTGGCATCAGAGCAGTCTTTAGGGCTAATTTTATCCCTCTATTGAGGCAAAACTTTCCTACTGATACACCCAATGTTCCATGAATTATGAGATTTTTCTATTCTGGCTGGGGAAACATAAGTTCCAGCCCCATGTGAGCTCCTTGGGTAGTTTTCTCACACAAATGTGCTCATTAGTATCAGTACGGTGCTAAACAATCAAGGGGGAATCCTCTGCAGATGTCCTCAATTCTTTCTCTGTTCAGTTCTCTCTTCTTGGCATTCTGCCCTGTGAATTGTCACTGTCTTGGCATGCTGGACTCCCAGTTCTGTCTCTTGATGTCTGGGAGGCTGCTGGGCTCCACTGATATTTCCTTCTCTGGGTTGTACCCTGAGAATGCTCTCCGGGCAGTAAGTTGGGACGATTGTAGGACTCAACCTGTAGGAGCCCCTCTCAGGTATCATTCTCCTGTACTGGTTGATGTCAAATATCTGAAAGATGTTGTTTCATATACTTTGCCTGTTTGTTATTGTTTACTAAGGATAAATCTGGTCGATATTACTGTATCTTGGCTAGAAGTGGAAAGCTTAAATTAGTTTTTAGGTAAAATTTTTTTCTGCTAAGTATGTGTAACCCAAGAGTATCCTGTAATGGTAAAACAGCTACTAAGAAAACAAAACAAAATACACAAAAGCCTAGTTATCACATTCAATTACTTCTACATATAAGTGGCAACCTTTTAATACTTTTACAACTAAAACAAAACGCCAAAATCAATTATACGCTGAGAAAGATGTAAGATGGCTTTTAATGTCCATAGCCCCCAACTTGAAATTTTTGTTATTGTTATTTTCATTAATTACCGTGATTACAAGTCATCGTAAATATATAGGTCTAAATACACGTATAAGATAACTGTCATAATCTATTATGTATAGAAATTGTCAAATTTTCTGTAAGAATACATTTTTAAAATGTGCTCCAATGCTTAAGAATAAGTTAAAAACAACAGTTTTAGACACTATTGTGGAAACTTTTCTTAGTGATTGCCACAACAGAATATATGTGGGCTAGTTTAGGTTCAATGAATGGGGTAAGAATAGTGATAGAAAGGCCAGGCATGGTGGCTCACACCTGGAATCCCAACACTTTGGGAGGCCGAGGCAGGCAGATGACGAGGTCAGGAGATGGAGACCATCCTGGATAACATGGTGAAATCCCATCTGTACTAGAAATACAAAAAATTAGCCAGGCATGGTGGCACACACCTGTAACCTAGCTACTC
>NW_012117377.1:5011562-5011893 GCF_000951035.1 Colobus angolensis palliatus | reverse complement strand
TGTCTTTAAGAAGACATCCCAAACACAAGTTTCAGGAGATGTTAACAGGCACTCTGTGGCTAAAAGAGGTTCTGGGAATAAGTAAGTTTGGAAGAAACATTGAAAAAGCCTGCATATGATGTCTTATGCTTAAATATGCATAATATGCATAATGCATATTAATATGAAAGGATCTGACAAGTCCTGCTTAATTTGGTTTAATCAAATATTTTATTAAACTTAACCTTTCCTGAGGGAAAAGTGCTATTTGCAAAATCAGTTGGGGAAACTCTGTCTAGATGTTTAAAATATGTATAATAATCATGTGTCATTGCAAAGATTATTTCTAGAA
>NW_012117377.1:5005655-5011095 GCF_000951035.1 Colobus angolensis palliatus | reverse complement strand
TGGTCTCGATCTTCTGACCTCGTGATCCACCCGTCTCGGCCTCCCAAAGTGCTGGGATTACAGGCTTGAGCCACCGCGCCCGGCCAACCCTTAAAATATTAAATGCTCCTATTTTGTTATTGTTCTAATGCTGCATTGTATAATATGTAGCCACTGTCTCCATGAGGCTATTATTGAACTTTTAATTAATTAAAATTAAATAAAACTGAAAATTCAGTTCCTCAGACTAGCTACATTTTAAGTGTTCAATAGCCACATGTGGCAAGGTGCTAATCACGTAGGACATGACTCTGGTTTTTTGAGTCTAAACGTAAGTACTGTAGTAATGCAAATTATCATAAATTTCTAAAACAGTCAGTGTAGACACTGCCATCCAGAGTTCTCAACCACCTTTGAAAACATCAATTTATTAATCTTCATAAAAGTGTTGTGAAGTAGAAAGTGTAATTCTTTCCAGGAGAGAGAAGCTCAGCTGCTTTTGTTTAAGGGAAATTTTAGTTGCTGGATATAATTTAATTGCTCCATTAGTCATTTGTAGAAGTTCCCTGTGGTTTTCTGGATGTGCCATAAGCAAAAGCAATGAATGTAAAACAAAACCCAAATTCTCACCATTTATCATAGGAAGTTGGGGAGCCACATGCTTTCCAGTTACCCTAACAGGTACAGGTAGGGATGGGCATGTGCCATTTGCTCCCAGCCTCTGGATGTAGCTGCAACCTCTAGTACTTCTCTCAGGAGGGGATGGGCACTCTCCTGGCCCTGTGTTTTAGGACCTGTCCATACACCTACCCCAAACATCTCTTCTAGCCAGCGTAGCAAGGGTCAAAACTTTAACACCCATACTGTTTAGATGTGCAAAGGAAAACAGCTTCTTGATTTCTATACACCTAATCCAATTAATCTTTTACAGGAATCCCTACCTGCAGGAGGGGTGGGAACAATCACTTTAAACTTGCTAATTACTGCACAAACTCTCTTCCTTTTTGGATGATCCTGTTAGGATAACATGGACTTTCAGATTTCTGCTCTCAGTCCCTCTCCTGGATGGTGTCTGGGTGTGTTTCCGGGACACCCGTGATGGTGGAGCCAGGAGGGAGGAGGCTGTGGAGCCTCTGGGAGTTGCCAGATTTAGCAAATAAAATACAGGACACCCAGTTAAATTTGAATTTTAGATAAACGCCAAATAATTTTTAGCATAAGCATGCAGCTAAACGAATATTGAAAAATTGTTTGCCTCTGGAAGGCCGAGGTGAGATGATCACTTCAGCCCAGAAGTTAGAGATTATAGTGAGGTGTGATTGCACCACTGCACTCCAGCCTGGGTCGATAGAGCAAAACCTTGTCTCTAAAATAATAACAGTAATACTTGTTATTATTTGTGGTTTATCGGAAATTCAAACTTACCTGGCATCCGGTATTTTGTCGGGTGACCCACAGCACTTCTGCATCCCCTCATGGCAGACTTCCGGCTCATCTGCTCTTCATGTGGAAACCTGGAGGAGACCCCGGGAAGCTCTCTAGTCAGCTCCCCGCCGAATCCTGCTCTTGCACATTTGTGAGGCTGAACATGAAGTTTCCAGAAGAGGCTAGTATTTCTCCACCCACGAGCAGGGAAACAGACTGGTTTTCTTGGATGCTTTTCTAGCTACCTCACCATTTCCTCAGCCCCATCACCAGGTGAGGTTCAAATCTTAGGGAAGTAAGGAAAGGAGACTGCTTATGTCTGACCTTGTTCTTTCTCTACCTCCAGGTTCCTTTTTGCACTCCACTGGGGGAAAAGAGTCAGACTTACCTCCTCTATTTCATCTTCTCCTTCTTTCCAGTAACACGAGCATCATGCCATGGCTTAGTCTGTTTTTTTTTTTTTTTATGTGCTTTTAAAATTTAATTTAAAAGAACTTTTATGGATACATAGCAGGTGTGTATATTTATGGGGTACATGAGTTATTTTGATACAGGCATACAATGCGATGCCTTAGGTTAAGGGCAGGCAGGGTACTTACTGTGACAGGAAGAGATGATGACCCGGAAAGGCTAGATATCCCTTCTTATGGGACTATTTGAAACGGGGAACAACCAAAGATGAGAACACATTGATTTTAAAAGAGGATACAGGCCGGGCTCGGTGGCTTATACCTATAATCCCAGCACTTTGGGAGGCCGAGGTGGGTGAATCACCTGAGGTCAGGAGTTCGAGACCAGCCTGGCCAACATGGTGAAACCCCATCTCTACTAAAAGTACAAAAATTAGCCAGGCATGGTGGCGGGCGCCTGTGACCCCAGCTACTCGGAAGGCTGAGGCAGAGAATTGCTTGAACCTGGGAGGCGGAGGTTGCAGTGAGTCGAGACTGCACCACTGCATTCCAGCCTGGGCGACAGAGCGTAGACTCCATTTGGAAAAAAAAAAAAAAAAAAAGGATGCAATCTGACTCTCATACAAATATAAAATGGACACACATGAAAGATTATTATTTGTGGTTTATCTGAAATCCAAACTTACCTGGCATCCGGTATTTTGTTGGGTGACCCACAGCACTTCCGCATCCCCTCATGGCAGACTTCCGGCTCATCTGCTCGTTAATTAATGAGGGAACTAGAAAATTGTTACAAATTGTTCAAAGGAGAATCCAAACAGCAGACGCAATTATAGTCTAATATTAAGCATGCTGAATGTATTTCCATTAAAGCACATTAAAAAAAAAAAAACCTGTCTTCTTCCACTTGAGGGAGAGAAGCTGATTGAACTTCCTTGGGACAGAATTTATCTATGTATGGCAGAAATTATTTCATTACTAATATGTTTCTACAGGTAACTTCTGTTTCCACAGGGTCGTACAATAGTCTGGTCAATCACAATGAAGGGCAGGAATAACCCAGATGGATGAGACGGTTAGGATGCCTACTAAATTTCAAAGTCTTTCTCGATTTTTTTCTTACAATTTAATACATTAAGAGCACTACCTATATATATATATATATAGGTGTTTTTCCACCCTCTGGAGTCACTTATAGCCCCTAATTTGACTTTGACCGATTGATTTTTCTGCAGAGAGACACAAGATAAGAACCTTTCCTGGGCCTGAAGTGGTGAACATATCTTGAATTCTACAGTCAAATATATCTGAGTTTGAATCCTGGTCCCACTTGTTCTAGCCGCATGACTTTGGGAAAGTTGCATGATTTTGGAGACTCAGTTTCCTCATCTGTTAAATGGGTACTATGAAACCTAATCTAGGTGGGTAAGAGAATTAAATGAGATGATGTACAGCAATTTCCTAGCACAGTACCTAGAATACAGTAGGTTATCAACAAAGTTTGTTGGACTGAACTGCTGACGAAGTTTGCTTCTGTGTCAAGGTTTCCTCGTTTCTGGTTCCTTGTTCCATTCTGTGGACTGATGAGCCCAACATGTCCTCTTGCAGTGGTTCTGGATGCCAGTTGACCGATGGATTCCTACTCCAATGCCAAAGACACAAAGGGATTAAGGAACTTAGACCAATAAAGTTAATCCTCTAATTTTGCAGGAGACTGAGACTCAGAGAGTAAACAAGTTGCCTCGGTCACCCAGATGGCAAAAGGTAGCCTGGCACAGAGGAAAGGACAGTAAGTGCTGAGTCTAGTCTTGGCTCTAGCATGTGCTTGTCTGACTTTGGGTTATATTAACAGTTACTATTTACTGGCTGACTGCTGCTTGCTAGGTGTTGGGCATATGCTATGGACTGAATGTGAACTGCCAAAATTCATAGGTTGATGCCATAATCTCCAATGTGATGGTATTTGGAGGCAGGGCCTTTGGGAGGTCATTAGGTCATGAGGGCTCTACCCTCATGAATGGGATTAGTACCCTTATAAGAAGAGACATGAGAGGCTCTCATTCTCTGCCATGCCATGACACAGCAGGAAGGCATCTGTCTGCAAAGCAGAAAGAGGGTCCTCACCAGAACCAGATCATACTAGCACCCTAATCTTGGGTTTCTAGCCCCCAGAACTGTGAAGTAAGTTTGAAGACTGTTTAAGTCACCCTATGTATTTTGTTATGGTGGTCTAAGACAACTAAGAGAGCATATTATAATCATCTAATTTCAGTCTCACAATGCTATTATATCAGTCTGGACTCATTCGCATCTCTTTGGCTCATAAACCAAAGGTACCACACTGCCTTCCTCTAGGTTTGTTGAAGAACTATGATTCTCCACTTAATGGATCTCTTTGTCTCCAGTTCCCTAGAGACTGTAGAAACCATTAAATGTAAACTTTCTCTACTTCCTCTACCATTTCCTTCAAACCTGCACATCCCCATCCTTCCTTTCATCCTTTATTTCCCATCGCCTGTGCTTGGAGGAAGGGCTTCTCCTGGCCAGGATGAACCCCTCCACCCAGCTCTTGACTACCCCTCTTCTTACTTCCTCCAAAACTCTTCACCATCATTGGTAGCCTCTCTCTTCCTGGTCTTTGAAACTTGTCCTTTCCACTGCCTCCATGCCCCTAGCAAATAAACCTGGTTGGATCTGTGCTACAAATATTATACTCTAGCATAAATCTCATCTCTCTATTTTTCTTCCTGATTAAACTTATTGCAAAGTACTGTGGCCCTCCGTCCTTGATACCTCTCATATTCTCTCTCCTCAACCCATTGCATTGCTTAATCTTAAAAACAAAACAGAACAAAACAAAAAAACTTCAGTTTCAGTCTTGATTGAATGCATGGAGGTGTCTATTCATATGTAAATGCAAATACAAATGAAAAATAAGTGGCTTATTTTTTTCCTGTTGAAAATAAGAAAAGGAACTTCTCTCCTTGCACTTCTCTCTCCTTCCTTTTCTTAGAGCATTTACTTCAGAAAACTTGTCATTATAAATTCTCCCTCCTGTCTTTGAAATGCATATAAACCCTTTGGAAAACTAGCTAGCCCTTTTTGTCAGCTTTATGGTCCAGGAGTAAGGTCTTTCTCAAAGACATGGAAACCGTCTCTTTGGAATTTAAACATCAAGGAAGAAAGGAAATAGCACCCCTGTCTCCCAGGTTCTATGGAAATGTAGACGCCTAGCTTGGGTGATAGTGGGTGCCTTGTTCCAACTTTCAAAACTACCTCCTGTGACAAAGATATGAAACATTTATTTTCTTTTGTATAAAGCAAATTAACTAACATAGATAGTCACCCCAATTGCCAGGTTAATCAAGGATAAACTATGTGTGACAAATGGTGCTGTCAATTCTTCTTACTTGAGGACTGGTTATTGTTTATTTTGAGAACATGTATGTAACATGTTGTTTCTGCTTGGCTGTATAAAAGAGTGAGATTGACTGGGCGTGGTGGCTCACGCCTGTAATCCCAGCACTTTGGGAGGCCCAGGCGGGTAGATCATGAGGTCAGGAGATCGAGACCATCCTGGCTAACACGGTGAAACCCCATCTCTACTAAAAATACAAAAAATTAGC
>NW_012117377.1:4977419-5005458 GCF_000951035.1 Colobus angolensis palliatus | reverse complement strand
GAGATTTCTTTCTGTCTTTGTGGATTGCCTATAGTGCACATCACATTCTGGTTTAATGCTTATTCAATAATGAACTGTTTTGTTTCTCTACTTCCTTTGTGGAAAATTTTGGGGTTGAGAGATTCTGAATTTAATTACATTTCACCCACACATACTTGGGAGGGCTTGCCATAGATAACACTCCCATTTGGCTCTGTGACATCACTCTGCACTGTGTTTTGTCCTGGGTCTCGGGCATACCTTGCTTGGCCTCTTGCCCTAACTTACTTTCTTTGGCCCTCCCATTAAGCAATATGTCCTCCCAGTTTCCTGCTCGATTTCCAGTTCGTTTGTTTGTTATTTTCTTTTCTTTTCTCCTTTTCTTTTTTCTTTTCTTTTCTTTCTGTCTCTCTCTTTTCTCTCCTTCTCTCTCTCTCTCTCTTTCTCCTTCTCTCTCTCATTCTCTCCTTCTTTCTCTCTCCCTCTGTCTTTCTCTCTTTCTTTCTTCAGAGTTTTGCTCTTTTTGCCCAAACTGCAGTACAATGGCATGATCTCGGCTTGCTGCAACCTCTACCTCCCGGGTTCAAGCGATTCTCCTACCTCAGCCTCCCAAGTAGCTGGAATTACAGGCATGTGCAACCATGCCTGGATAGTTTTTTGTATTTTTAGCAGAGATGGGGTTTCACCATGTTGGTCAGCTGGTCTCGAACTCCAGACCTCAGGTGATCCACCCACCTCAGCCTCCCAAAGTGATGGGATTACAGGTGTGAGCCACCACACCTGGCCAAGTTCTAGTCTTTTCTTAATATGAAAAATTTCAGCCATGCTAAGGACTTCTACAACTGACTAAATGTGATGAGGGCTATTTTTAAAAAAAATCTTCAGTCCGGATTTCATTTCCAGATTTGAATTTTAATTGTCTATTGGACACCATCATAGAGCACCTTTTCCCATTAGCACCTAAAACTCACCATGACAGAATAGTGGAGTAGAAACAAATGATTTTGGTTTGGTATAAAGAAAATCTTTGTTCACATACTAGAGTTGAGTTATAATTGTGATGATTAGCTCTGTGACCTTGGAAAAGTTATTTCTAACCTCTACAAGCCTCACTTTTCCATCTGACAAATCAAAATAATAATAATGTTAGTATTGTCATGTGCATCCGTGTGAAAAGAGTCCACCAACAGGCTTTATGTGAGCAACAATGCTGTTTATTTCATGTGGGTGCAGGAAGGCTGAGTCCGAAAAAGAAGTCAGTGAAGGGAGATAGGGGTGGGGCTGCTGTATAGGATTTGGGTGGGTAGTGGAAGATCACAGTCAAAGGGGGTTCTCTGGCAGGTGGGGCAGTCGGGTGCGGGGGGTGGTCACAAGGTGCTCAGCAGGGGAGCTTCTGAGCCAGGAGAAGGAATTTCACAAGGTAGTGTCATCAGTTAAGGCAGGAACCGGCCATTTTCACTTCTTTTGTGATTCTTCAGTTACTTCAGGCCATCTGGATGTATATGTGCAGGCTTGGGCCAGAGGCCTGAGAAGTGTGAGTATTATAAGAAATAATTTACAGAAATCAAGAAAACAATTTCATTTACTCTAATATCAAGAAGAATGAAATTCTAGGAATAAATTTAACCAGCGAAGTGAAAGATCTGCACAATGAAAACTATAAAACATTGATGAAAGAAATTGAAGAAGACACAAGTGAATGGAAAGATATTTCATGTTCATGGATTGGGAGAATTAATAGTGTTAAAGTGTCCATACTATCCAAAGCAATATAGATTCAACACAAGCCCTGTCAAAATGTCAATGGCATTTTTCACAGAAATAGGAAAAATAATTCTAAAATTCATGTGAAACCACAAAAGACCTGAAATGGCAAAAAAAAAAAAAAAAAAAAAAAAATCTTTAGAGTGAAAAACAAAGTTATAGGCATTACACATTCTGATTTCAAATTATATTAAGAAAGCTATAGTCATCAAAACACTGTGGCACTGGCATGAAAATAGAGACATAAAACAATGAAACAGATTAGAAAGCCCAGAAATAAACCCAAGCATATAAAAGCCAACTAGTTTTTGACAAGGACATCAAGAAAAGACAATGGAGAAAGAATAATCTCTTCAATAAATGGTGCTGTTAAAATTGGACATCCACCACTGGAGAGACTGGACCCTCATCTTACATCATACACAAAAAAACTCAAAATGGATGAAAAATCTGAAACCATAAAATATCTATAAGAAACATAGGGGGAAAGTTTCTTGATATTGATCTTGGCAATGATATTTTTGGATATCACACCAAAAGCTCAGGCGGCAACAACAAGGATGAATAGGTGAGACTATATCAGACTACATCAAACTGAAAACTTTCTGTGCATTGGCTGGGTGTGGTAGTTCACATCTGTAATCCCAGCACTTTGGGAGGCCAAGATTGGAGGATAACTTGAGGCCAGGAGATCAAGGATCACCCTGGGCAACATAATGAGATCTGTCCCTACAAAATAAATAAATAATAAAAAATTAAATGAAATAATCACCAAAATGAAAAGACAGCCTACAGATTGGGAGAATATACATGTGTAAACTGTGACTGTCCTGGGCAGACTGAGATAAATGATTGCTTTACCTTTTTCTGAAAAAATTACTACCTGCCGTTGGGGCTGTGTTTTTGTCTTACCTAAGAATTTGCCCATGGGTGCAACAGCATGCTGACATAAAGCAAGAAGGTTGTATAGTTCTGATCTTAAAGTGGAAAAAATCTTCTGTGTTGAGGAATGGAATTGGACTTGGTGCAGCTCTATCTTGACTGGGAGCCATAAAGGCAAAGATGTTGAAGACTAAACACCCCAGCCTTTGGGCATCTAACAGTGAATTTTTGGGATTGAATTGCCGGACTTTAGGATTGTGGGTTTGGAGGTACTTTGAATAAAATGGAAGTTCCTTTCATAAAAAATTTTGAAGCAACAAAGGAGGAAGGCCTTGGTAGAGTGAAATATTTCATTGTATTTGCACTCTGAGGTGCAGAGATGTTTGGAGAAATCTGTTAGTGGCAGGATGGGAGGAATTTGTCATGAGAGCTAGAAACTCTGAGGTCAGGTTTTATTGCGATGTACCTAGGTAGGAATTTTTTTAATGCACTCATCATGCATGGAGTTTATAGCACGTTGAATCTGTGGCTTGATATCTTTTGTTCTTTGGAAAATTCTTACTGTTTTGGAGGGGGCAATCTCAAACTTACAGAAAATTGCAATAACAATACAAGTAACTTTTTTTCTCTGAAATGTTTATTGATAAGTGGCTGATATAATGCCCTATCACTCTTGATTAGTTTAATGCATATTACCTGTTGACTAGAAATTCTACAAAACCAGGGTACAATGATCAAAGTGAGGAAATTAACTTGAGCTTACTACTACCAATGAATCTTCAGACCCCACTCAAATTTCATCAATAGTCTCAATAATGTTCTTTATATCAAAAAGATGAAATCCAGAATTAAGCGTTTAGATTTCATGCCTCTTTAGTTCCCTTTAGTTTGGAAAAGATTGTCTATTTTTCTCGACTTTTATAACCTTGAAATTTTTGAAGATTACAGAACAATTTATTTGTAGAATGTCTCTCAGTTTGGTTTTTTCCTAATATTTCCTCATTATTAGATACATATTTTGTAGGGCTATCACAGAAGTGATGCTTTATTTTCTCATTGTATCTATCAAGTGGCTCATGATTTTGATTTACTCTGTTACTGATGATGCTCAACTAAACCTCTTAATTAAAGTGGTTCTGCCAAGATTCTCACCTGTCAAGCTGTACTTTTTCCCTTTGTAAGTAGTATATAATTTGGGAGAAGATACCTTAAGACTACATAAATATCTCATTCCCCTTAAAACATTTCAATATATTTAATTGTTTATATTAATATGGTGTCATGAATTCCTACTTTATTCAATGGGTTACAATTCTGTTATTGTTATTTATTCTGCTGTTCAAATTGTCCCATATTTGGCTTGTTGGAATCTTTTCAAGTTGGCTTCTCTGCTTTTTTTGGGTCATGTCTCCAACATTCTTTGAGCATTTTCTTACTTTCTTGTACAAAAAGATATTCTGGGCTCATCTTACACTTTCTCTGCTCTTGCTTTGAATTTACCATTTCTTCAGTGAGCTCTGTTTCCCTTTAGAGGAGGATGGTTTTTAGAAGCCAAGTTCTAGGTAGCGTGTGTGCTCATTGCTGTTGAGGTGTCACTGCTCCGGGGCCCTTTTCTGTGAATAGAGCTAGGAAAGTTCGATTATACTTTGTTAAACCTTTTTATCATGTCTGATATGTCTCTTAAGCTCTTTTCTAAGTTTTGCACTCTTTGCTTCTGAGTGCTTTTATCCTACTTCTTTCCTGTGTCCAAGTTTACTTGTTTTTTCTTGCCAACTTTATGCAATTTTCTGTTAAACCTATTTGGTAATATCTTAATTTTAGTCATTGAAATTTTCAGTTATAGAAAATCCATTTGATTCTTTAGTTTTCTGCCAAAATTTACCATCTTGTACTTTAATTCCTTGGCCAGTCTTATAGTTCTAATATATGAAGCTCCAGGGATCTATTTCTTCTGCTTAATTTCTCTCTCTCTCTCTTTTGATTACTTATTCATCAGTCAATCAACTAGGCTAAGGTAGGATCAGAATCAGGAATAGAGACTGTTTGAAGTTGAACTTTATTCCAGGTATAGCTCTTTGGGGTTCCAATAAAAATCTTGAGGTGTTTATCAGGACTCTCCTCATCAGGGGCCCCTGAACTCTAATTCTCATGTTTTTAGCTCTGTGAAATTGCCAATACCTCTGCTCTGTTCCTTTGCTTCTTGGCTGCTGCTTTTACTTTTGGAATCACCAGTTATAATGAGATTTAAAGTGGCCCCAGACACTTGATGTGACTTTCTGGATTCCTTCCTCTTCTGGATGTTAGCCCCTCCAAATTTTTACTACCTTCATACGTTTCTGAAACCTTCAAACAATTAGTTTTTTTTTTTTTTTAATTTTTGTCCAGGGTTTTTAGTTGTTCTGTGTCAGTGAGCTGATCTGAGACCACTAAATCAACCATTGGCAGAGGGGGACTTCCTATTCCAGTTTGATAATTTTCTCCTGCTCACACCCAGGGTGTAGTGTAGTGGTGCCATCTTGGGTTACTGCAACCTCCACCTACTGGGTTCAAGCGATTCTCCTGCCTCAGCCTCCTGAGTAATTGGGATTACAGGCATGCACCACCACGTCTGGCTAATTTTTGCATTTTTAGTAGAATCACGTTTCACCATGTTGGCCAGGCTGGTCTCAAACTCCTGGCCCAAGTGATCTGCCAAAGTGCTGGGATTACAGGTGTGCTTCTTTAATTTTCTGTTTGTCATTTTTTAGTGGGGGGACTTTTACAGGGATAGCCTATCAGTTCAGTTTTCCTGTGGTGAGTGGGGTGGGGAGCTCTACTTGGATGATGATTGTATTTGTTAGCTGGCTGTATATAACAGAATCCCTACCTCTGCCTCCCAGAACAGACTATTATCTCTGGGTCTCATAAAATAAGACTTGACATAGGTAGTCCAGGGCTAGGAGGACACTTTCTTTTTTTTCTTTTTTTTTTTTGAGATGGAGTCTTGCTCGGTTGCCCAGGCTGGAGTGCAGTGGCCGGATCTCAGCTCACTGCAAGCTCCGCCTCCTGGGTTCATGCCATTCTCCTGCCTCAGCCTCCCGAGTAGCTGGGACTACAGGCGCCGCCACCATGCCCGGCTAGTTTTTTGTATTTTTTTAGTAGAGACGGGGTTTCACCGTATTAGCCAGGATGGTCTCGATCTCCTGACCTCGTGATCCGCCCATCTTGGCCTCCCAAACTGCTGGGACTACAGGCTTCAGCCACCGCGCCTGGCCTGGAGGACACTTTCATAGTCATCAGGGAATCAGGTTCCTTCTATCTTATATCCTCCCTAGTATGTGGCTTTACTCCCTGTGGTCACCTCAGGGTTCAGCATAATAGCTGTTAGGGTTCCAGCCATCACAGACTTCCTTGCAGTTTTCAAGGAAGGTGAGGAAGGCCAAAGGGCGAAAGACTACTTTTCCTAGATAAGCCAAATCTGTAAAGGAGACTTCCTGGAAATCTTTCTCAACACTTCTGCTTACATGTCTTTAGTCGGAACTTATTCATAGGCCCTCACCTGATTGCAAGAGATCTTAGGAAATAAGTCTTTTATTCCAGATGTCAATGTGCCCAGCTAAAATCAGGTTCGTGTTAGTAAGAAACATGGGAGAATAGATACTGGGAAGCAACTAGTAGCCTCTGCCATCGTAGATTTAAGAAACTCATATGAGGATTTCTTTTTTTTTTTCTTTTTTTTTTTTTTTGAGACGGAGTCTCGCTCTGTCGCCCAGGCTGGAGTGCAGTGGCCGGATCTCAGCTCACTGCAAGCTCCGCCTCCCGGGTTTACGCCATTCTCCTGCCTCAGCCTCCCGAGTAGCTGGGACTACAGGCGCCTGCCACCTCGCCCGGCTAGTTTTTTGTATTTTTTTAGTAGAGATGGGGTTTCACTGTGTTAGCCAGGATGGTCTCGATCTCCTGACCTCGTGATCCGCCCGTCTCGGCCTTCCAAAGTGCTGGGATTACAGGCTTGAGCCACCGCGCCCGGCCGAGGATTTCTTGATGTGTCCTGGAACTTTACTTCCTAGTAACATTTATGAAACTAGAAGAGATATTTCTGTAAATCACTAATTTAAGGCACTATGTCCAAAGTTTTTTAAAAGTAGTTTTAGGCCGGGCATGGTGGCTCATGCCTATAATCCCAGCACTTTGGGAGGCTGGGGCAGGCGGATCACCTGAGGTCAGAAGTTCGAGACCAGCCTGGCCAACATGGTGAAACCCTGTTTCTACTAAAAGTACAAACATTAGCTGGGTGTGGTTGCAAGGGCCTGTAATCCCAGCTACTTGGGAGGCTGAGGCAGGAGAATTGCTTGAACCAGGAGGCGGAGGTTGCAGTGAGCTGAGATTGCACCATTGCACTCCACCCTGAGGGACAAGAGTGAGACTTCATCTCAAAAACAAAAAAGCAACAAAAAAACAGTTTCACAATTTTTGAATGAACAGGACTCCTTTGAGTGCTTACAGAGTGGATAAGAGGTACGGAGGCGTGTATTGTGTTCCAATATTGGTTGTCGATCTGCTATGTAACTTTTGGGAAAGTCACTTTTAAATACCTATGTGAAGCCTCTTTATTGGTAGTAAACTAGTCCTATATAAGGAGTGTTTGATAAGCGTGAGTAAGAGAACTTCTCTCTAAGGCTAAAGATGTTCTCTCAGTAAACCCATATTATGAACACATCATTCTGTTTTTGTAGGTCACTAGGTTATGTTCTGTGGTGAGTAGCTTTGTCAAATTGTATAAAATATACTTCATACTAGACTGTTTAGGGTAAAGCAAATATTAACCATTATTATTGAAGTGCGTTTCCATGGGTAAAAATGCCTCATTCTTCTCAACCATTAAATCGCTTAATAACACTTACCTCCCAGAATTATTGTAAGAATAAATTGTGACAGCATAAAAAATGTGAATGCTTAAAATTCTACTGTCTTGGCAATTTTCAAGCATACAACATATCATTATTAACTAGAGTCACCATGATGTGCAAGGGATCTCTTGAACTTATTCCTCCTGTCTAAATGAAATTTGGTATCCTTTGACCAACATCTCTCTAAATCCCCTCACCCTCCAGCTTCTGGTAACCCCCACCATTTTACTCTCTGCATATATGATAACAGTGATTCTTGTTATTTGTAGGTACTTCTATATGGCTGTGTAAAGAACCATAATGATGTCCGAGGGGGATTATCTTTGAAACACTCTTTGTTTCTGTGATTAATTGGAAGTTGTGTCCATTTAAGTGATTCGCTACTCCGATAAAAATTCACACAACACAACTGTACTAAATAACTTTGTTGAAAAAATATGGCTCCCATGGTACAGCTATTTATTTATATACATATATTATATATAAATATATAAATATATTTATATAACTTATAAATAAGTTAACCTGAAAGAGGCATGTTCAGAGCACTAGATGTCTCCAGTGTGACTGTGCTTCCCTTCAGGACCTTCCATTACTACCTGATAATACATTCGATACTACGGAGATTCTAGCTCGTTATCTTTAAAGAATACCAGAAGAAAAAAGTGCTATAAAAGTTTACTCTTGCCGGGGCATGGTGGCTCATGCCGGTAATCCCAGCACTTTGAGAGGCCAAAGTGGGCGGATCACCTGAGGTTAGCAGTTCAAGACCAGCCTGGTCAACATGGCAAAACCTGGTCTCTACTAAAAATACAAAAATTAGCTGGGTGTGGTTGCAGGCGCCTGTAATTCCAGCTACTCGGGAGGCTAAGGCAGGAGAATCTCTTGAACCTGGGAGGTGAAGGTTGCAGTGAGCCAAGATCATGCCACTGCACTCCAGTCTGGGCAAAAGAGCAAGACTCTGTCTCAATAATAATAATAATAATGATAATAAAGTTTACTCTTAAAAAATGAGTTAACACTGGGTCCTTCTGGAACCATGTTCTAGCATTTTCAATGCCTTGGCCTTTCCTGCTGCTATTTGTGTGGTGTGTGAATTCTGGGGTTGATATGAGTCTACAAACCAAAAGTACTCTTTCTGTCTCAATTTCATTGTCATTAAAATGAGTTATATCCAGTTGAACTAAAACGATAGGATTGGCCGGGCGCGGTGGCTCAAGCCTGTAATCCCAGCACTTTGGGAGGCCGAGACGGGCGGATCACGAGGTCAGGAGATCGAGACCATCCTGGCTAACATGGTGAAACCCCGTCTCTACTAAAAATACAAAAAACTAGCCGGGCGAAGTGGCGGGGGCCTGTAGTCCCAGCTACTCGGGAGGCTGAGGCAGGAGAATGGCGTAAACCCGGGAGGCAGAGCTTGCAGTGAGCTGAGATCTGGCCACTGCACTCCAGCCTGGGCGAGACAGCGAGACTCCGTCTCAACAAAAAAAAAAAAAAAAAAAAAGATAGGATTGTAAGAATAGGATTGTTCCTCTGGATGTTTCCCCTGTACTTGGTTTTCAACTTTACCTGAAAAGAATTTCAAAACTAAAAATATCAAATGAATGAAAAGGGAGAGTCTGCAATTTTGAAAGCATTTCGGGCCCTGTGGAATCTGTAGGCATATTAACTTTATATAATCAGAGATGCAACAAAGAAATTACTTAGCCTTGCAATATCAAGGTGATACAATTCTAATAGCACAATGGCATAAAAACATTATAAGATACCTGGAAAAATAATATACAGCATATAATAAGGAAAATTTATCTCAGAAGCATTTGTCCTTGAGTGATCAAACCCCAATATTTATAGAAAAATTGCATATAAATATAGGAGTGAAAAAAAGAAGAAAAATACTAGGTTTTCAAAGAGAGGAAATTTGAGGGGCACTTTTTTTTTTGAAACAAAGTCTCGCTCTGTCGCCAGGCTGGAGTGCAGTGGCACGATCTCAGCTCACTGCAACCTCCATCTCCCGGGTTCAAGCAGTTATCCCACTTCAGCTTTCTGAGTAGCTGGGACTACAGGTGAGGGCCACCACACCCAGCTAATTTTTGTATTTTTAGTAGAGATGGTGTTTCACCACGTTGGCCAGATGGTCTTGGTCTCTTGACCTCGTGATCTGCCCACCTCAGCCTCCCAAAGTGCTGGGATTACAGGCGTGAGCCACCGTGCCCGTATTTGGGGGGCAAACTCTTTAAATAAAAAAGAAAGCAATATGATCCTAAAATCCAGTTAAAATGGAATGTTGTGCTAATGAAAGGAACAAATCAACAGAAGTTGTCCAGTCTCAAATCGGCCCTTTTTCAGGTTTTTGGAACACAGGTGACCCCATTGACTCTATTTCTAGTTAAAGGAATGTATATTCTTCCTGCCACCCAACAAACAAAAACAGACAGAAGAAGAGAAGTTAAGAGAGGGAGGAAAATATACCAAAGTAAGGGGGAATAGAAGTATATACCAAAAATCATAAAAGCTTACTTTCTTCAAGATTGGAGAAGAAATTCCCTTGTTCCATCTGCAAATTCTCCACTGGGGCTTTTATAATGCCCTTGGCCAGGTACCAAGGGCGGGTGGCATTGCTGATGCATAGTGATTTTTCAAAAGCAGACACAGTTTTACTCAGTGTCATGACTGTTTTTCAATTTTCTGCAGACAGTGCCTTCTTGCCTCCATGGGGACTGACCACTCCCTCCACCCTGCCCTTGGCACATCACTTGGTACCCTTGGGTTTTCTAAAATGAGCCATTGGAAGTTTATAGTTGCATATGGGAATTTGGGAAGCAGAGTGGAGTGTTGCTTCCTTTCAAAAGGTAATTAATCGCGTGTGTATTAAAGGCCACTGCTTTTCCCGGCTTGCTCTTTGTTCTCCATCATCTGTTGTAGGTCACTTGTGCTTTCTATTTTTAACACCCATGTTGCTGAAGTCATTTCTCCAATTCATGATCCATGAAACTGCTTCAGCAGTGAAAATGGCACCCTTCAGGTTCAAGTCAACATTTTTATATTTCCCTCTAGGTCAAGATCCAAGCTATGGAAGAAATCAGGATATGTCAATTTTCCAGAGCAGCCAAGTTTTCTAAAAATGTTCCTAGCCATGTAGTTATGTAGCCTCACTCTCAGTAAAAAAAAAAAAAAAAAAAAATTAAAAAGCACACCAGAAAATACTTTTCTTGTTAAAAATACATGTTTATCGTAGAAAATAAAGTAAGAAAAAAAAAATAAGGCAACTAGAATTCCTCTAGTTAGAGATAACTGTTATTTATTTGAGTATGTGTGTGTATGTGTGTGTGTGTGTGTGTGTGTGTATATATATTCAGCTCTTTTTATGGACTATACACACACATATACTGTTTCATAAACTTTTTTTAATAGAATATACTCAGTTATCTTTGTTATCACCACAGCATTTTTTTCTGGAAGACCTTCTGGAATGAGGCGTTTGCTTTTCTATCTAGAGACCTTATCCTTTCAAAAGGTCCTTTCTCTGTCCCTGGAAAGAGCTATTCTGGCCAAAATTACTGCCAAGAAAGGAGGTGTTAGACAAGGCCTAAAGTTAAGTGCAGAACTGCTCTGTTTTGATGAATATTCTGTTTTGAGAGGAGTTAGAAGCATTCTGAGCTTCAGGATATTTGGGCACTACTCATAAGTCTCTCTGAGAAGTAGCAAACTTCAAAGATTAAGTATGAAGAGATGAATTGTGTAATTCCTAGATGTCAGTAACAGAGAAAGTATCTGAGCAAATTCAGAATTTTACCCCTGTCTCCATGGGCCTAATGTGAAGAACAGTCATCTATGTAAGTGGGTCTTGGTGTATATGGTACTGACACCAGGTCACTGAGTCAGAAACTTAGAGCCGTAAGGAAAGTGAGACGCTCTCCAGCCCAGTGTTCTGGAATTTCTTCTGCAGTGGCCCCCAACAGCAGGTGGCAGCCTCGTCCATGATTGTATTCTTAAGTGACATGGTATTACTCTTTCTGTTGGCAATCCATTTCACTGATGGATAGTTCTAGAGATCTGAAATACTGAGATTTAGCTCAGTATTATTTATATGAAGATAAATTCCATTTTCCAACAACTCTCTTGTACGTGTCTAATGTCTGCTGTGTGGAGCGCCACAGATTATGCTTCATACTTGTCTTCCTGAATCTTTTTTATCCTAAATACCCTGAGTTTTTGAATGGTCGACATGCCAGCTGGCTTTCTCTGGATGTATTTCTTGTGTGTAAATGTCCTTCTCTGTGAGGTATTCATATTGAACATGACCTCCAAGTGTGTTTGGGTCTGTGCAGAAGACAATAGGACTGTGATTTCTGGTGATTAAAACCTGGATTGTACGTTACTGCAATCAGACCCTAAGACTGAATTAGCATTGTTTCATAGCGTCTGAGTCGCTCTGTTGGAGGAAAGTGCGTGTGATGGGCATTTGTTTGCTTCCCCACCAGATTTTCTACCTTCATCCTTCCTGCAAGGTTCCCTAGGAAGCTGACTTCTAACGAATGCTTTCTAGATTCCAGTTGAGTTTGGTCCATGGGAGGCCTTGGCAGAAATTTTGAAAGTAAGAGCAAATAATTACTTAACCATTAGAAAAAAACAACAATGAATGTGTCCTTCTATCCATGGCCTCAGTTTCTGTTGGGGAGCCTTGGTGCCAGTCCCTGGGGTCTTCACTGTTTCTAATTAGTTCCCATTTTAGTCTGCTTTTGTGTGTGTGTGTGTGTGTGTGTGTGTTATAAAGGAATACCAGAGGCTGGGTAATTTTAAAGAAGAGAGGTCTATTTGGTTCACAGTTCTGAAGGTGTGCAAGAAGCATGGTGCCACCATCAGCCGCTGGTGAGGGCTTTAGGCTGTTTCCACGCATGGCAGAAGGGGAAGGGAAGCTAGCATGTGCAGAGATCATGTTGCGAGAGAGGAAGGGGTTTGTGCCAGGCTCTTGTTAACAACCAGCTCTTGTGGAAATTCAGAGAGCTAGAACTAGGTGAGCACGGTGGCTCACACCTGTAGTCCCAGCACTTTGGGAGGCCAAGGCGGGCGAATCACCTGAGGTCAGGAGTTTGAGACCAGCCTGACCAACATGGTGAAATCCCATCTGTACTAAAAATACAAAAATTAGCTGGGCATAGTGGTGGGCACCTGTAATCCTAGCTATTCAGGAGGCTGAGACAGGAGAATGGGTTGAACCCCGGAGGTGGAGGTTGCAGTGAGCCAAGATTGCACCATTGCACTCCAGTCTGGGCAACAAGAGCGAAACTCACTCAAAAAAAGAGGAGAGAGAGAGAGAGAGAGTGAGAACTCGCTCATCACCAAGGATGGCACCAAGACATTCATGAGAGGTCCTCACTCATGCCCACAACACCTCCCATTAGGCGCTGCCTCCAGCAATGGTATCACATTTCAACATGAGTTTGGAATGGTCAAATACCCAAACCCTAGTAGTTCCCTTAACCCTGGAAAGAGACCCTTCATCAAACTCTTTCTACTTAACCCTTTGAGAGTACAACAATTTCCTGCTAGGACCCTGACAGATAGAGGGACCATACAGACCACTAAAACGCTGAGGAAGTTTTCAAATGAACTGCACCCAACAGACCTCCTGATTCTGAATATATCAAACTTTTAGTTTTTATTTTATTTGTATTTTTAGATGGAGTCTCACTCTGTTGCCAAGGCTGGAGTTCAGTGGTACAGTCTCAGCTCACTGCAACCTCCGCCTCCCAGGTTCAAGCGATTCTCCTGCCTCAGCCTCCCGAGTAGCTGGGACTATATGTGCATGTCACCACATCTGGCTAATTTTTTATTTTTAGTAGAGACTGGATTTCGCCATGTTGGCCAGGCTGGTCTTGAACTCCTGACCTCTTGATCTGCCTGCCTCGGCCTCCCAAAGTGCTGGGATTACAGGCATGAGCCACCACGCCTGGCCAAACTGTTTTTTAAAACCCAAAATAGTACTTTGAACTTTACCAGCAGGGATTTATTCAAGTTGGTTGTCAGCCAGTTATTTCTGGTTGTTGAGATCATCTGGCTTTTGATTTCATTAATCATCTTAGCCTTCCCTTCTAACAGTTTGCCAACTTTGTGCAAATTTTATTAATATGTGATCACTGTCTTTATCCATGGAGAGGCAGTATAGTATCATGAGGAAAAATAGACTTTGGAGTAGGCAGAAATTAGGTTTGAATTACTAGCCATGAGGCTTTGGAAACATTACTTAAACTCTGTAAGCTTCAATTTCTTTATCTATAAGGTAGGTATAAAGCCTGAAAGTGGGGCCAGGCGCAGTGGCTCCACGCCTGTAATCCCAGCACTTTGGGAGGCTGAGGTGGGCGGATCATGAGGTCAGGAAATCGAGACCACAGTGAAACCCCGTCTCTACTGAAAATACAAAAAATTAGCTGGGCACAGTGGCGGCCGCCTGTAGTCCCAGCTACTTGGGAGGCTGAGGCAGGATAATGGCATGAACCCGGGAGGCAGAGCTTTCTGTGAGCCGAGATCGGGCCACTGCACTCCAGCCTGGGCGACAGAGGGAGACTCCATCTCAAAAAAAAAAAAAAAAAAAAAAAGAAAAAGAAAAGAAAAAGCCCGAAAGTTTTGGCATGAGTTTAGTGAAACCGTCTGTGAAGCCCTTATGGCATGCTTGGTCCATGTAGGCGTTTGATAAATGGTGGTTTTACATAGAGGAGAGAAATGCAAGCTATCTCTAAAAGAAATCAGGGAAATAAGAATGCCATCTGAAATCTGTCATATAAGAATGAGAGGAGCATAGACTGGTTTTGAGTGTGGGGTGAGGAGTGTAGGGGAGAGGAGGAGATAAGTGAACTGCCCCTCAGACTTCCATGGAGGAGAAAAATGAGGTCACTGGGAACTGCAGTCATTTGAAAAGATAGCAATCAACCATTTCTTTCAGAGCCCTGTTCGTCTTTCAGGGGCTTTGCTTCTCCACATGCTTTTGCTCCTTAAATGATCTCTGTCTTCTCCCATCTCCTCTCCAACCATCTCTTCCCTTCCTTAATTCAGAAGTTTTCTCCCTCTTTTCAAGGCATAGTGCTTTGATTTATAAATTAGTTCTATGTTTCTGTTTTCTAATTTATTAGTTTCTGCTTTCTTATTTATTTATTTTGAGATGGAGTGTCAGTCTGTTGCCCCACTTGGAGCGCAGTGGCATAATTTTGACTCACTGTAACCTCCACCTCCCGGGTTCAAGAGATTCTTCTGCATCAGCCTCCCAAGTAGCTGGAATTACAGGTGTGCACAACCATGCCTGGTTAGTTTTTGTATTTGTAGTAGAGACAAGATTTTACCATGTTGGCCAGGCTGGTCTGGAACTCCTGACCTCAGGTAATCTGCCCACCTCGGCCTCCCAAACTGCTGGGATTGCAGATGTGAGTCACCGTGCCTAGCCTGCTTTCATATTTATTAACACATTATTTCTACTTTCCTAGGGATAGTTGTTCAACCTTTACTAGCTTTTTTGTTGTAAATACTTGGTATATTCATTTTTATTGTGCTATAGCTATTTCCCACATGTGATTTTTTTTTTTTGGAGAAAGGATCTTGCTCTGTTGCTGAGGCTGGAGTGCAGTGATATGATCATAGCTTGCTAAAGACTTGAACTCCTGAGGTCAGGTGATTCTCCCACCTTAGCCTTCCAGGTAGCTGGGATTACAGGGAAGTATCACTATACCTGGCTATTTAAAAAATATATTTTTGTGGAGATGGAGTCTCCCTATGTGGTCCAGGCTGGTCTCGAACTCCTGGCTTCAAGCGATCCTCCTACCCTGACATCTCAAAATCCTGGGATTGCACATGTGTAATATTTTTATTGTCACTGTTTTCCACATATTCTGGAAATTTTATTTGATCTTCTTCTTCTTCTTGCTCTTCTTCTTCTTTCTCTTCTTCTTCTTTCTCTTCTTCCTCTTCTTCCTCTTCCTCTTCTCCTCCTTCTCCTCCTCCTCCTCCTCCTCCTCTAGTCTTGCTGTGTCACCTGGGCTGGAGTGCAGTGGTGCAATCTCGGCTCACTGCAACTTCCATCTCCTGGGTTCAAGGAATTCTCCTGTCTCAGCCTCCTGAGTAGCTGGGATTACAGGCCTGTGCCACCAGGCCCAGCTAATTTTTGTATTTTTAGTAGAGACAGGGTGTCACCATGTTGGTGAGGCTGGTCTTGAACTCTTGACCTCAAGTGACCTGCCCACTTTGGCCTCCCAAAATACTGGAGTTACAGGCATGAGCCACTGTACCTGGCCTGGATTTCTTTTTGACATAGAATTATTTAAGAGAAAGCTTTTAAATTTCCATGCTGTAATTTCTAGTTTTGTTGTGTCATAATCAGAGAATATAATCTGTAGCATTTCTACATTCTCTACTTTGCTTAGATTTTTTTTGGGGTGGGGTATGTAATATGTACTCAATTTAGTAAACATTTTATGGACATATAAATTTCAGTGTTTACTTTTTCAGGCTATAGGCTTTGCTACATAATTTTTGTGTATTTTTTGGACCTCATATAGATTTTTTAATTACTTTTTTGCTGTGATATGAGATTAGAAGGGTCAATTAATGTCTCATTTACCATCATTTTTCTTTCTATAGCTCTTTTCATTTCCTGATCTTTTAGCTTTATGAAATCTTTATGTATAAAAATTGTGCATACATATATTTATGCATAATGTTTTGGATTTTACCCTTCATAATGAGCTTTTTTCTCTCACTTGAATTTGACCTGGCCTGGTGTTAACAGCCCAGGTGTAAAATTCCAGTGAGAAAGAAGTCTGATGAGGAGTCAGTAGGATCTTCGGGTTGCTGAGAGCTGCTCAGGACCACGGACAGCTCCCTGACCTCCAGGGAACATCCCGATTCAGTGTTTTGAGTATTGTGAAGCACAGTTAGAGCAGAAACATGGAGAATCACCTTAAAATGGTAAATTGGCTTCTGGTCTTGCATAAGACTTCATTGAGGCCTAATGGGCCATGCAGGTCTACTGTCCAAAGTACAGAAGTAATTCCTAGTGTCTTTAATATTACTGTCCCTTTAGGCAAGATTATTCTTATGATAAGGGAGACTGCATTAAGCTATTTTGGCTGAGGCATGTTTTTATAAATTCATCCAATTAGCTTCCCTCGTTGTAGTTTTGGCTCACCAAACATTGTTCTGATTGTAATTTAGCATCCCGTATAATTTCATCTGCAGGGAGAGTCTGTACTAGGCATGACAATGCTTACATATCAGCCCGTGTGACTGCAAGAGTCTCAGTATAATTTGATAACATGGCACTCAGATTCCATACATTATTCTCTGTGTGCTTAGTGAGGGTGATGACATCACCTCCAGAAAGATTCATCCTTTCTCACATGTTGATAAACCAACTTTTGCATCTACAAGGTTGAGAGCCAGAAATTAAAATCTTATTAGTTCACTAAGACACCCCTATGATGGCAGTCTTCCAACTAGCTCCATTCTGGAGCACTCTGACAACACTGTACACTTTCCAATAAAAGCAGGGAGTGTATGTGATTAAAGGGAGAATGCTGTGGCACTCCTGCAAAATATCCCCTCCCAGTTCACATTGACTTATTAACCAACACTCATGATCATGTGAAACTCTAGAACTGGATCTGGGTGCCTGGCAGGATGACACGGTATGAGGCTCCAGCAGCACTGTGGAAATTCAAACATCTGTTTATTTCCAAGAGAAAAAATTTAAAGCAAAATAATATCTTTTAACAAACGTTTATATTTGATGAAAAGAAAGCAAGCACTTATTTAGGAATTTGCTAGTTGCTCTTCTCAGCTGAGAATATCTGTGTTGAAGATTAGTCATCATCCAGATTTAGCACAGAATAATCCCAAGGGTTAAATGACATTGTTCCTACAGTGGGCACCAGAAAAATGGCTATAAAAGCAATCCTGGTCAGGTGGGGTGGCTCATGCCTGTAATCCCAGCACTTTGGGAGGCTGAGGTGGGCGGATCACCAGGTCAGGAGTTTGAGACCAGCTTGGCCAACATAGTGAAAACTCGTCTCTACTAAACATACAAAAAAATTAGCTAGGCTTGGTGGCAGACACCTGTAATCCCAGCTGCTTGGAAGGCTGATGCAGGAGAATTACTTGAATCTGGGAGGCGGAGGTTGCAGCGAGTCAAGATTGTGCCAATGCACTTCAGCCCAGGTGACAGTGTGAGACTCTGTCAAAAAAAAAAAAAAGGAAAAATAAATAAAAGCAACCCTAACACTACTGAGGCTGTTGACAGTGGCACTTTGCTCTTCTGTTAGGGTCTTATTTCTCTTTCTTTCCCTCTCCCTTTCTTCTTCCCTCCCCACCACCACATGCACACACACAAATAGACCAGCTTGTTTATATTTGACTTTCTAAAAACCTATTACTAGGAAGGCACATTAATCCTTTTCTCCTGTGCTGATAGTAATTAGGCAACTCTGGTTTCTATCTGAGGCAATTTCTTACGTATTAAATGCCAGAAAAAGGGCATCCCTCCATTTTTATAGAGAGTCTTTCTTTATGAACACTAATGACCACATTAGTTAATTAGTCAATCAATAATACTTACCAAATGTCAGTAGAGTAGAAGTGAACACCAACAGAAAATCACATCTTACAAATGCAATTTATTTGGTATCCTAACATGCCATGTCATAATAATTATTGAGGCTTCTCTTCTCTGCTGCAATGGTCTAATGAATGTGGCTAGAGAAATATGGGTGCTCATGTAGCCTCCTGGAAGCACCTGTATGACTTTTCTAGAAGTGAGGTTCCTGGATAAAGATGAATTTTTAAACGCTGGAATGAATCAGCAGCAATAGCAGAAGGAGAAAAGTGAGTGAGGGCTCTCCAAGAAGCAATCTGGCAGGCTAAGGGTTCTGAGGAAAGCTCTGGTTCCAGAAGCAACTCAGGAATTACTTCTGTCATATTAGGATGGGATGGTAGAAGATTGGGAACTCTAGGGATTATGAGTTATTTAATTTCCTATCTACAATCCTTAGAAGAGGTTTTGAGACTTGCAACCTAGGATCTTAGCTAATCATCTTCCCTCAGCATTGATAGAATTCTTTATTATACATGTTCATATTGGATTAGTCAGGATGGGCTAGATGATGCTGTGTTAACAGCCATTCTCCAAATCTCCATGGCTCAACAGGGAGCTCTGCCTGTCATGGTCACTTGGGACCCAGGCGTAGGGTATCAGGGCTACAGCACATGGAAAATGTATGAATCTCTCTGATTCTTAAAGCTTCTACTCAAAGTGACATGTCATTCCGCTCATAGTTTATTGGCCAAATGAGTCACATGGCTCTCCCTAACTCCCAGGATGGTAAGAGGTTGCAATCCTCCCATGTTTCTAGAAGGAGAACCAGCCCTAATCACAATGCTACATGTTTATAGCTTGTCTCATAGAGTTTACTGTATTCTCCTGGTATAATTTTCTTATATGCTCAACTGGAGTAGAAGCTCTTAAACAGAAAAAAATCACAGTAAATTTCCTTTAAAAGATCTATTTCACAACTCTGGCATGATGGTGACAATGGAGTCCTTAGCAATGGACTCTATCTCTTCCATCAAATAAGATCTTGAGAACTTAAGTTAAAATTTGAATAATGAAGGCCAAAGGAAAAAAATTAAATGAATTTTAAGACAATTGAGATAAGAACAACCATGGCATCAGCAAAATTCAATTTAATAATGTATTACATATTTTGCAGAAAAGTGAAAAATTGATAGCCAAGTCAATGCATCATTAAGCCACCATTTGGTCTAATTTCTTGCTGAATTGACAAAACAAAGCACTAGTTTAGTTATATAAACATGGCCGATGCTGATACAAACAACAGAATTTACTGGTAGCATTATCACTGGAAAATAAGATGTGTGCTTAATTCTTGCACGTTCTGAGCCCATCTAGGAAGAATATAAAAGATGAAGAACAAAGTAATCACAGGATGTTATGAACATATCACCTTTAGCTGAAGTAGTTTTGGCTAAATGTGGCAATAGTATTTATTACAGCTCCCCTTTTTATAATGAAAGGCTATGGACTGAACATTCTTATTATTTCCCATTTTCTTACCACCCTATCCCAACACACATGCACATGTGTGCACATGCACACACATACACACACGCACATGCACACACACTGGCACCCACACCCATGCAAGTGGTGCACACAGAGCAGCCCAAGCAATTTCAATTGCTGGCAGCTTTGCTTTCATTAGATATTAGTCTGCTGACTTGCTTTCTCTTTAGAGAGACTAAATGAAACCAAACTCACTTCTACCCACTTAGCCTGCTGGAACCTATAACAGTTACTGTAATGTTAAAAGCTGCAAAACAATAAAAACCAGTCAGCTGACTTAACTCCCGAAGTCTGCAGTTTGGTGTTCAGCTTTAAAACATACGCTCTCGTCCTGTGGTGGCTCCCAGAGGCTTTGGTGAGTCATTGTCAACCCAGTGGCTAGAGAAGTGCTGGAATGCCCCTCTTAAATACAGTGCCACGTTTGTCCTTCAGAAGGGCTGCTTGAATGAATTTATCGCTCAACTTGAAAGGCCATTTTTTATAACCCACTGCAGTTGTGCTTCATGGGTTTCTCCACTTATCCTGTAAAGTGTATTGGGAAATTACTTTTGTAGATTTCCTCACACTGCAGTGACTAGGGAAATTACCCATTCATTATTATCTAATGAGGATAAAAGTGGAACATCTGGAAGCTCCACTCCCATCCTCCTGCCCAGCCCCCACAGACACCTACCTCCTGCCCTCCCTGTCTCAGGTGAGCAAAGGGCCCACCTTCGGAGGTTGCCTCCCTTCCACCTTCACCAATCCTATGACCAGATTATCCCCAAGGAAATCTCAATTTCCAGGCAGCAAGAGACTCACATAAAGGTAAGATCATTGAGAGATATTTTCCCTCCATGATTGGCAGTTTACATTTTCCTGGGGTCTACAAATCTGACAGCATTTATTAAATTTTCTAGTTGACCTCTGTCTGATGCTGGGCTGTCACCATGCCCAAGACTGAGGGGACCCACAGTCTAGCTGGAAGGCATGGACCCATCCCAACTGTCCTACCCCTAGCCTGTGGGCAGCAGAGAGCGCTCAGGCTCCGGCAGAGTCCCATGGGTGGGCTGCATGATCTTCCACTGTGCCTCCCAGCCACACTGAGCAGCAAAACAGACCATGAGTAGGTTTCCCCTGAATTCATGTGTTTGATTTGTCCTTGAGTGTCCTTGGATGGGTTTGTTCCCTCCTTGTCCAGTACGTCTTGGTCGTCCTGAATCCTAGGCTTGGCTCCCAGGTCGATTCTTTCCCTGACATAAATCAGACACTGTGGGCAAAGACCCTGCGGCCTTGGAGAGACCAGAGATGCTGGATGTTTCCTGCTGGAACTCAGGAAAGCTCAGAGCCTTTGATGAGCATCTTTTGGTTCATTAGTTAAAACCACGCTGGGTTCTTTATAGTGGTTAGTTAGCTCTGGGCTACAGGATTGTGGAAGACATTTATTTTCTTCTTTGGAGTCACCTGGATTTTCTGCAATGGACATGTATCGATAAAATACATGATGCTATTCAGAAATTGCCCCATCATTGGCCAGGTGCAGTGGCTGACGCCTGTAATCCCAGCACTTTGGGAGGCTGAGGTGGGTGGATCATGAGGTCAGGAGATCAAGACCATCCTGGCTAACACGGTGAAACCCCGTCTCTACTAAAAACTACAAAAAAATTAGCTGAGTGTGGTCGCGGGTGCCTGTAGTTCCAGCTACTTGGGAGGCTGAGGCAGGAGAATGGTGTGAACCCGGGAAGCAGAGCTTGCAGTGAGCCGAGATCGCATCACTGCACTCCAGCCTGGGCGACAAAGGGAGACTCCATCTTAAAAAAAAAAAAGAGAAATTGCCCCATCATCATGTTGCTATTGTTGTTATTGATATTATTATTTCTGATGGATAGAGATCTAGGCCTGACACGCTAAGAAATGTGAATAGCAAGGCCGGGCATGGTGGCTTGCACCTGTAATCCCAGAACTTTGGGAGGCCGAGGCAGGCTGATCATCTGAGCTCAGGGGTTTGAGACCAACCTGGCCAACATGGTGAAACCCCATCTGTACTACAAAATTAGCCAGGCATGATGGTGCACACCTGCAATCCCAGCTACTCAGGAGGCTGAGGTGGGAGAATCTCTTGAACACAGGAGGCGGAGCTTTCAGTGAGCCGAGATTGCACCACTGCACTCCAGCTTGGGCAACTAGAGCGAGACCCTGTCTCAAAAAAAAGGTGAACAGCGTTTACTTTGATAAGCATTCTTACATCTTAACCCTCAGGAATTTTAAATAGAAGTGTTCCGTGTGATTGAATTAACAGATTTAGAGAGTGGATGGTTGTCCTGGTTATTTCCTTTGTCTTCCTGGTAGCTACCTGCACTCACAGCATGCTGGGAATGGTGATTATAAATATAACCATGCTCTCTTCTTGTAAGTGGAGAGCCCAGGTCCCTCTTATCCGGCACGTGACCCTCTCTTTACCTCAGGATAGTCATACTCTTAGGCTTCCTGGATTTACTCGGGGCCAAAGGAGTGGTCAAAGTCCTTTTGGTTTTGCCCCATTCCTTTTAGAAAACATTTAGTTTACACCCATGGTACAGATCACAAAATGCAGACACATATTCTCCCTAATGTGGTCTGCATGTCCCTTTGCAAGGACATGCCATGTGACTTCAGTACTCCTTTCATCAAGAGAAGGAGCCTCTTTACCCTAACCTGGGCAGGCCTGATTTGCCCAAAAAATGTGAAGGAAGCAAAGTTGATGTGACTTTCAAGGCTAGAACATCAGAAGCCTTGGAGCTTCTGCTTTTACTGTCTTCAAATGCTGCCTGAAACCACCATAAGCAGCTCCAACCTACTGGAGGATAAGGGGTCAGCCCCAAAGCATCAAGGCTCCCATCAACAGCCAGTCCTGTGAGTGAAGCCATCTTGGACCTGCCAGCTCAGTAAACCCTTTCCCTGAACACAGCCCAAGGAAGGAACCCTGGCAAAGTTAAATCATGTGGTCAGTTTGCGGGGTGGTTATTACACAGCAGCAGATGATTGAAAATGCCCCATGTCGTCTCGGGGACTGAAACACCCACATCCTGTTCATGTCGATCCACGGTGAGCAGAATATGAATGTGGGAGTGGTGTTGGTTGCAGGTGAGGTAGAGAAGCAGTGACCAGAGCACGAAGACCTGATGTTCCAGGGTTGGGAGTTTAGACTTGCTCCTAACAGCAGCCATCGATGGATTTAGGCAAGAGAGGAACATGGTCAGGTTTTCATTTTAGAAAGTTACTCGGGCATCCATGTGGAGAATGAACTTGAAGGTCACAAGGCTGATGGAGCCAGGAAGACCATTTGGGAGGTGATTGTAGTAATCTATTTAAGAGTTCACTATGAGCTGGGGAATGGAGGAGGTGTTAGAGAAAATGGATTTGAAGAGCTGAGGGATGTTAAAAAGGCAAAATTGGGCCAGGCATGGTGGCTCACACCTGTAATCCCAGCACTTTGGGAGGCCAAGGTGGGCGGATCACAAGGTCAGGAGATTGAGATCATCCTGGCCAATATGGTGAAACCCTGTCTCTACTAAAAATACAAAAATTAACTGGGCATGGTGGCACACGCTTATAGTCCCAGCTACTTGGGAAGCTGAGGCAGGAGAATAGCTTGGACCCAGGCAGCAGAGGTTGTAGTGAGCTGAGATCGCACCACTGCACTCCAGCCTGGTGATAAAGCAAGACTCTGTCTTAAAAAAAAAAAAAAAAAAAATTGTTGGGACTTGTAATTAATTGGGTGAGGAAACCGAGTGGCAAATGGTCTCAGCTCTACACATGGAGAGCCCTGGGGACATAGGGAGAACACATTTGGAAGGAAAGATGATGATTTTAGTTCTTAAAATATTGTTTGTGGAGGAGGCATTCAGATGGAGAATTCTGGTGGGCACTTTCATGTAGAGAACTACATCTAAAGAGGTCAGAAGTGAACTTCAATAAAGTTGAGGTGACCAATGATCATCAATTTTAAAGAGGACATATTTTCCTTTTCCATTAAAGGGAACACACCTGTAAGTCAGAAAGCCAGACTTTTATTTCTTCTGGCCAAAGGTTATTGTACAACCTACAGAAGAGAATGTAAACACTGATCTTTAAGATGAATTATAAAGCTCAAAAGAGAATAAGAAAAATTGTGTTTCATGATTTACGATGGATAACATTTTAGAGTTGATTTCATAAAAGAATTCATTAAGCCAATAGACAGTCATGGCATTTTAACTGTAGTGTTTAAGTATCTTTAGCTCTGATTTTTTAATTAGCAGAAGCAAATAAAGAGAGCTTCGTTTTAACCATGAGAAATCTCTCTTCAGTGCTTCAGGTGACTAAATTTGTCCAGATGCTGCCGTTCAAATAATCACAGTGATTGCCAACATAATGGTTAATTTCCTGAGAAGTAAGTTCATGCTTTGCCTCAGTTTGCTCCCCTGTAAGATCAGACAGAAAAATAAGAATAAAGCCAACTAATAGGTATTGATTGCCTCTGGAACAGCTATCAACATAAAGAGCCAGACAAAACACATAATAAAGAATTGTGTTAGTGCCAGAGAGACTTTAGAGATCATTTGCCCATCTGTTTCCCTTCTCCCATTTCCTTTTGTACCCCGACCCCCCCAACTCTGATACAGACACATAGGATATTAGTAAAGGATAGTGTTTGTTGAGAGCCTTTTACGTATCAGGCACTGCTTCTAAATGTTGTATACATACTAACTCATTCAATCTTCAAATCAGTGCTAGAGAGTAGGTATTCTTACTCTTTTTTTTTTTTTTTTTTTTTTTAAATTTTACAGCTGAGGGACTGAGGTACAGAGAGGTTAGGTAACTTGTTCAAGGACACCAGGCCAGTCAGGGTGCCACTGGACCTAAGACGAGGTAACCTGGCTCTGAGACCAACCCCACAGAGAAGGACGTGGATGCTGACAACACTGGAGGAAGTTACAAGGAGCGAAAGAAGAGCAGCCTCAGCCCTGAATTCCACTGCAAGTTTCCCTCTAATCTTCCCTGCCTCACTCTCAATCAAATAAAAAGCTAATCAGGGAGCAACTATGCATGGTCCTACCCTCCACACCTCCAGCCCCAGCTCCCTTCCCCAGACTTGGTGCCAGCCTGTGCCAGCCCCCAAGATGGCAGTGTGGAGCCATGCTCTAGGTCTGCCACACACCCAGCAGTTGGCTGTGGGTTCTCTATATCTGTCAGGGTCCTGGCAGGAAATGGCTTCACTCTCAAAGGGTTAACTAGGAAGAGTTTAATGAAGGGTCTGTTTACAAGGTTAAGGAACTAACTAAAAATGGTGAAGCACCCAGGGACTGGCACCAGAGCTTCCCCACAGGAACTGAGGCCAGAGAAGGATACACCCATTGTTGTTTTAAAGACTGGTTAATGAGGCCGGGTGCTGTGGCTCACGCCTGTAATCCCAGCACTTTGGGAGGCTGAGGCAGGTGGATCACGAGGTCAGGAGATCTAGACCATCCTGTGAATGGTGAAACCCTGTGTCCATTAAAAATACAAAGAAATCTCCGGGTGTGGTGGTGGGCACCTGTAGTTCCAGCTACTCGGGAGACTGAGGCAGGAGAATGGCGTGAACCCGGGAGGCGGAGCTTGCAGTGAGCCGAGATCTCACCACTGCACTCCAGCCTGGGTGACAGAGCGAGACTGTCTCAGAAAAAAAGACAAAAAGAATGGCTAACTACATATTTGCTCTTACTTTCAATATTTCTGCTGGGGCCTTGCATCTACCAAACTCACCCGTAATCTAGAGAGCAGGGATTCCTGAGTGGCACATTCAATGGGAGTCAGCTTCCTAGGGAATCATTTGTTTGTTTATTTATTTATTTATTTTATTTATGAGACAGAGTCCCGCTCTGTAGCCCAAGCTGGAATGCAGTGGTGTGATCTTGGCTCACTGCGACCTCCACCTCCCAGGTCCCTGTTAAAGCAATTCTCCTGCCTCAGCCTCCTGAGTAGCTGGGATTACAGGCATGCATCACCATGCACAGCTAATTTGTGTATTTTTAGTAGAGACGGGGTTTCACCATGTTGGCCAAGCTGGTCTTGAACTCCTGACCTTGTGATCTGCCCGCCTCGACCTCCCAAATTGCTGGGATTACAGGTGTGAGCCACTGCACCCTGGCTTCCTAGGGAATCTTGTAGGAAGGACAAAGGTAGAGACTCTGTCTGATGGGGGAGGTAAATGAATGCCCATCACATGTACTTTCTTCCAGCAGAGCAACTCAGATGCTATGAAACAATGCTAAGTCAGCCTCAGGGTCTATTGCAGTAATATCATACATACTCTAGGTCTTAATCATAGGAAAGTACATGCCCCTTGCCCTGTGTGCAGACCAGAGTGCACTTATGGAGGGCCCTTAGTCTTCCTTTCAGACGTCTTTTGTTTGCTGCTCCCTCACTTTATTCAGATCTCTCTGCACAAATAAGTGGGCTTCCCATAGAAGACTGCCCAGAGAACCCTATGGCAACCCTACCGTCTTATTCCACTTTATTTTTCTTCAAAGTGTTTATTACTCCCTCTTGTTATGTTAGGCTCTGTATTTCTGTATTTTCTGTCCTCCAACTTGGAAAGAACCTCTGAGAGGGGAGGGACTTTCCCAGTCACATTCACTTGTCCCAGAACCTACGATGGTGCTTGACATATCGCAGGGATTCCTTAAATATTTATTGCTTGACAATGGGTATCATGGCTCAGCCTCCTCTGGGGTTAGGAGGCTGGAGGGAAGAAACCTTAGTATGAGTGCAGTGAGAGTAACAGAACTCAGCAGCTCTAATCAGGGAATGAGTCTGGTGTGTGATGGGATCTGAAGGCTTGACTCCTAGTGTAAGACTGTTTCTGGAGTTTGCTAACTTGATCCCCATCCCTCATCACTAGCACTTTGATGGGAAGGAGCTGAGCATGGATCTTGACTCTGGATTGGTTGGGGGATGTAAAACCGGGGGTACAGTTGGTGTTGCCCAGGCTCAGCTCTGCCTAGACACATGTGAGGGCCAAGATCTGGTTTGTGTTTCATGAGCTCTCCCAGGATGAAGACCCAGCCAGGCTATCTGAAGAAGGGATGTTCTGGAGGAGGAGGGAAGGTCTTCTCCAATATGAAAAATCCAACAATAGCATAGTCCTTAAGAGCTTGAGCTTTGAAGAGGGAGAACAGACCTGTTTAAGGCATGAAAAATAAAGGAAACTCTCCAGTCCCTTCAAGGAAAATTCCAGTCACCTGGCTAGCCTCAAGAAATAGATGAGCACGCTGATAAGTAAGAAGGTATTAATAGCTTAAAACAATAGCCAAGAAAATTAGAGCCACAAAATGTGTGTTTCCCTATAGAAACTAGAGATAACATCTTAACATATGTCCCTGAGTTGTTTTGTAGAAACCCAGATCCTGCTAAATGGAAAATACCACCTGTTGACATGTAGATCTCAGATAAGGAAGAACTGAGGACTAAAGTCTGACAACTCTTCTTTGTTGTAAATTTCTTCCTGAGGGGCCTGGAGGAAGTCACGCTCACAGGCCAGAGCAGAACATTCCTTTCTGCTGACCCCAAGTTTGTAGCCAAAGCTTAACCAATCACAAATCAGAAAATCTTTGGGTTTTTGTTTATTTGTTTGTTTGAGAAAGAGTCTCACTGCTGCCCAGGCTGGAGTGCAGTGGCACAATCTCAGCTCATTGCACCCTCTGCCTCCTAGGTTCAAGAAATTCTTATGCTTCAGCCTCCTGAGTAGCTGGGATTACAGGTGTGCACCACCACGCCCAGCTAATTTTTGCATTTTTAGTAGAGGTGGTGTTTTGCCATGTTGGTCTGGCTGGTCTCAAACTCCTGGCCTCAACTTGTCCACCCGCCTCGGCCTCCCACAGTGCTGAGATTACAGGTGTGAGCCACCACACCTCATCTCAAATCAGAAAATCTTTGAATTCATCTAATGGTCACCTATCCTGTGGGCTCTCAGTTTGAGTAGTTTTGCCTTTTTTGGCCAAACCAAGATGTAGCTTCCATGTATTGTATGACCTTGCCTGCAACCTCTGCCTTCCCACCTTTAAAAAACCCTTACACATAAGCCATCAGGGAGATTAGGTCTTAAGCATTAGCTGCCTGATACTCCTTGCTTGCTGCCTGCAATAAATGCCTCAACTTCTGTGTCACCAATGCTGATATCAGTGCTTGACTTTTATGTGCTGGGTGAGTGGACCCAAATTCGGTTTGGTGACCGTTTGAGCTTCGATTCAAAATTCTGGTTTTGTTGCTCTGCAATTTGACCTTGAGCAAGATACTCAACCTCTCTGAGCCTTGTTTGTCGTGTGTAATGAAAAGAGCTATACTTACCTTGTGAGGTAGTCCTTGGGATTCAGTGAGATAAGAAGTATTCACTTAACAATACTCGTTATTACAAAAGAATCACCTC
>NW_012117377.1:4975241-4976699 GCF_000951035.1 Colobus angolensis palliatus | reverse complement strand
GTGCCCGGCCAATAGATGACTATTTCAAATGATTCAGGCTAAGCCAGGAGGAGAGCTCAAAGTCTGATCTGGTGAGTAAGTTGTGAAGGGAATATGATGAAAAAGTGCACTTCTATTGCAAAGAAATCATGAGCTAGGTTTATACACTATGCTGTGAATGGCCAATAGATTATAAATTCAACAGTCTCCCTGTCACAGCTATGGTAATGATGACTGTTTAGGCCTTAGGGGAGCTTTAGGGAGAGCCAATTTCATATTTAAGTCATACTGACTTAAAGTGAAATATTTGAAATTGTTGAAATCATGTGGAGGTCGTCAGCAAGCAGGTGAGGTTGGAATGCCTATCATTTTCCTCAAGCTCATGTCCTCTCATTTTCTTATTTGCAAATCTATTTGGCTCAGAAAGTACACCTATGGTTAGTCAAAAACCACCTCCTGATGTTCCTTTTAAAGGAAGCTTCCAAGTTATTTGAATAGCTTCCAAGTTATTCATCAAGAAACAAAGCAAATTCAAAGATTGTGTCCGTAGGCACAAACTGGATTTTAACAAATGCTGGATGCATAAACAATTGTTTTATAGAAAAGAATTTCTGTTCCTCTTTTCCCTCCCCTTCTCATTCCTATTTGTTTCAGACCTGGGTTCAAACACTAGATGTAGAGGCTATAAGCTATTGGAAGTACATTTGAGCCTGAAATAAACTGAATCTCTTCTGCCTTGGTTTTCTCACTTGTAAATGGGGATTTTTGTGCCTATCTCAAAGGAACATTGCAAGGATCAAGGGACAGAAAGTGCAGCAAGTGGCCAATGAATAGAAGCCTGGTTTTCTGAGCATCATTGCAGCTACAGGCTTCAGTCTACCAGAGAATGTGAGGTGTTATTCTTCTAGGGCAGTGATTAGAAAAGAAAATGAAAGTAGCAGTACTCTTTTCCTAATGCAACCATAGGTGGATGACCAGAATTTGTCATCCATAATGTAGAAGCTGCTGTGCCTGAGGACATAGAAAGTGGGCAGAGGTGGAGGGGCAAGGTAGAGAGTGGAGTGGAAGGTAGGGAGAGTTTGATCCTAGCCTGCACTGCTCCTCAGAGGTACTTTAGCTCCTTTGGAACAGTATTAGAAAATCATGGCTCTATCAACTCATGTCTGAAAATCAATTGCTATTTCAGAGCAGGAGCTGACCAATCTTGGAAATAAGGAAGGGAGAGAGGCAGCCAACCCAGCAACTCCTAGGGTTAGTCACTTTGCCTGGAGCCAGCTCTTGGAGGTTCCCCAGGAGCTGTCCAGCCTTATGTCATGTCTGGTCAGCAGAGTCCCAAAGAAGCTTGTCATTCTCTAGGCATTTGTGCTTACATTCTGATGGGCCTAATAGCAGGGAGATGACATGGAGTCCAGGCAGAATGGCTGAGATTTCTACTGGTTGGGACCTCCATCTTCTCCTTCATACCTTTCCTACCTTTCT
>NW_012117377.1:4973034-4975191 GCF_000951035.1 Colobus angolensis palliatus | reverse complement strand
TGCCCATGCATTCAACAGACATTCATTACCCAATAAATGCCAGGTAGTAAGCCAGGACCTGTGGAGAGAAGATGAATGAGACACCGTCTCTGTCTCTCAGGAACTCTCAGCTTCTTAGGGAGGCACATGTACATGCTAATAAACACAGTGCATCTCATGAATGTGTAAGTTTAAATTATTGATATAGGCACACACAGAGGGACTTCATGACTAGTAGGACCTATAGTGTTTCATGCCCACTCTCCTTGCTTCCCTTACTGCTCATATCATCCTTCCTTCAAGGAATTTGGGGGGATGGTAGACTGAAAGTGGCCCTTTCTGCATAATTCTTCTTGAAAATAAACATTTGCTCCCTTCTTAGAGGCTGACTATACGGATAGCTACCACTTCTTGACTGCTTATTATCCATTGGATTATTGCTAAGCCCTTTACATATATTTTATCATTTAATTTCATTGAATCTTCACCATAACACTTCAATGGAGATATTTTTCCAAAGAAGGAAAGGTGAAACTCAAAGTAGTTGTATTAGTCTGTTCTCACATTGCTATAAAGAACTACCTGAGACCAGGTAACTTATAAAGAAAAGAGGTGGGCTGGGCATGGTGGCTCATGCCTGTAATCCCAGCACTTTGGGAGGCTGAGGCAGGCGAACCACGAGGTCAGGAGTTAGAGACCATCTTGGCAAACATGGCAAAACCCTGTCTCTACTAAAATACACACACACACACTAGTTGGGTGTGGTGGCGTGCACCTGTAGTCCTAGTTACTCAGGAGGCTGAGGCAGGAGAATTGCTTGAACCCGAGAGACAGAAGTTGCAGTGAGCCAATACACTGCACTCAAGCCTGAGTGACAGGGCGAGACTCCATCTCAAAAAGAAAAAAAAAAAAGAGGCTTAATTGACTCACAGTTCCACAGGCCATACAGGAAGCATGACTTGGGAGGCCTCAGGAAATTGACAATCATGGCAGAAGGTGAGGGGGAAGGAGGCATGTCTTACATGGCTGGAGAAAGAGGAAGGAAGCTAAAGTGGGGGTGTTACAGACTTTTAAACAACCAGATCTCATGAGCACTCTATCATGAGACAGCACTAGGGGGATGGTGCTAAACCATTAGAAACCACCCCCATGATCCGATCACCTCCCATCAGGCTCCACCTCCAACACTGGGGATTACAATTCAACATGGGATTTGGGTGGGGACGCAGAGCCAAACCATGTCAGTAGAAAAGAGATTTTCCCACACAGCTAAAAAAAAAAAAAAAAGGCAGAATCTGGATGTGTGCTTAGGTTAGTCTGACCCCCGGCACACTCACCTATGCCATTTCTGATCTGCAAAGAACCTGATCCTGAAGCCTGATCCCAATATGATCCTAGAGCCAAGAGATGAGGTGTGAAGTAGCCACCTCGTTTGTGCGCTTTCAAATCAGATATGTCAAGAGATTCTTTGAAAAATCAGTCATCTGGATTAAGCAATGCATAGGTATGAAAGGATCCTTACAGGAACTAAACTGTTCCTTCATTTCGCTCCGTGTTCTTTCTGGGGCTCTACCGATTTTGTGGGTTAAGAGCAAGGCATCAAAGCTTATTGCGTTTTTCTTTGACACTGAATGGACTGGTTGTCTCAAGAACAGGGAGTCATCGCCCTGCTCTCATCTCATAATGTTTACGTTTCTTTCTTTCAACTAATGGAGATGGTGCTCCCTGCCCTCTCCAGGAGACCGCAGGGTCTAAATGAAAACTTGCATCCCTAATCCTAAAGGGAGCCTAAGGGCAGTAATGATGGCCCTCTATTTGCAATAGATTACACTTTTCCCATATAAAGCTCTTAGAACTGTCACTGTGAATGATGTGCTGATTGGAGATAATGGTGACAATGATAATTTTATAATTGCACTTTGTACTTCTCATCTCCTCCTGGAATCACAAAAGGATTTGTACATGTCCTTACTCAAAATAGATCCATTGCTTAAACGATTATAAGATAAAAAGGCTTCAGATAAAATACTGCCTATTGAGGCCCAAAGGGGAGAGAGGCAAGTGGACTTAGAAATCCCTGGCCGGGCACGGTGGCTCACGCCTGTAATCCCAGCACTTTGGGAGGCCACGGCGGGCGGATTACCCGGAGGTCAGGAGTTTGAGACCAGCCTGGCCAAC
>NW_012117377.1:4969957-4972272 GCF_000951035.1 Colobus angolensis palliatus | reverse complement strand
CAGGCATGGTGGCTCATGCCTGCAATCCCAACACTTTGAGAGGCCAAGGTGGGCAGATCACTTGAGGTCAGGAGTTTGAGACCAGCCTGGCCAACGTGGTGAAACCCTGTCTCTACTAAAAACATAAAAATTAGCCGGGTGTGGTGGTGCGTGCCTGTGATCCCAGCTACTCGGGAGGCTGAGGCAGGAGAATCGCTTGAGCTCAGGAGGCAGAGGTTGCAGTGAGCCAAGATTGTACCACTGCACTGCAGCCTGAGTGACAGAGTGAGACTCTGCCAAAAAAACAAAAACAAAAAAAACCCATTCATTGTCCATTTCTCCAGAAAATACCCCATTTCATATAACTGTCTAAATGGTGGTTTAAGTATAAGGTCTACACAAGATTGTGCAGGTGAACCTGCAGGATTAGGGTAAGGATTCCCACCTAGGTGGGCTCACTTGCTGTGCCGTATCTGGGTGGGATGCCAGCCTGCTTCTGAGATTGTCAGGATGCACCAAAAAGGCTACCCTAGGTTTTCTGTCATTCACCTCAAACATCTCCTCTGCTGAGCAAATGTGGAAAAGAGGCATTAAACTGGCGCTCCCACAATGGAAAGGAAAGCAATTCTCTTTCTGTTGTGGTTCCTTCCTCTTTGGACTCTTTTCTTCCATTCCAGCCTATCCCTTTCTTGGAAGAGCTGCTCTACCAATAGCAGAGAAGAAACAGCCCTGTGTACCTGATATGCTAACCTGGGCACAGGCCATGGGACCAGGGATAGACACCTGAGCTGATCTGGGCAGATGCCCTTTTCTGGCCATTGAGAACTGACAGCATAATGCATCTAGAACATAATAGTATTTTTACATACAGCAGGGACATCCACCAGGCTGAGGGGGACCAATTTTATTTTAAAAATGTATCCCAAACTTGGCCAGGCATGGTGGCTCATGCCTGCAATCCCAACACTTTGAGAGGCCAAGGTGGGCAGATCACTTGAGGTCAGGAGTTTGAGACCAGCCTGGCCAACATGGCAAAATCCCATGTCTACTAAAAAATACAAAAATTAGCCAGGTGTGGTGGCATGCACCTGTAATCCCAGCTGCTGGGAAGTCTGAGGCAGGAGAATTGCTTGGACTGGGGAGATGGAGGTTGCCGTGAGCTGAGATCATGCCACTGCATTCCAGCCTGACCAATAAGGGCAAAATTCCATCTCAAAAAAAAATGTATCCCAAACTTGGAAGTAAAAATAGGATGACTGCTAGTCTTTCTATATGCCATGCTGGAAGGTTGTCTAACAAACCACCAAAGCTGTTTTTTAACTCTCTAAGGGAATGCACTTTTGTTTGACTTACTATTTACCATTGATTAGGGCCCAGACTCTGCCAAGTTACATGTTAATTTTTGTCTGGTAGAGATGCAAATGATTTTTGTCCTGTAAAAAGATTTTATTGCTCTACAGGACATTAATGAGTGAGGTTTCCAAATTCGCAAACTTACGTCAGCATGGCTGTTTCTGATGGTCTATCCAAATCTTTCTCCTTCCAGTTCTCTTTTCAAACAGCTTTACCATCCTCTGGTTCTTTCTTTTGTGAAGTAAACAGATCTTTATACGCACTCCCTATAGGCTTATATGAGAATCATGTTTTCACTTTTTGAAAATTATGCTTTGACAATTCCACTGAACAGGCTGGGGAAAATTTTATGAGAGTTGTTGAATCCCGGTCAGAAGCAAAAAGGATAAAACCAGCTCTCCTCTATCATGGCTCATCTGAGGTTCACTCCCAGAAGTGAGGGTCTTGGATCAGGGTCAAATATGTGGGTGGGGCAGGCTCAATTGCTGAGATACCCATCTCATGAGGAAGGTTGGGACTCGTATTAGGGGAGACAAAACAGGAAGAGTGAAAAGATTAATCCTTTCACTAAATTGGGAAAACAGAAGAAAGTGTTGTTGGATAAAGAAGGAACCTTAGCACAATGAGCAGAGACAAGATGGTAAATGTTCCTTATCCAGTAAGCTCCCATGAAAGGCCAGTGCTCACATCATTAGTAATGTCCAGAACTAATAATATCAGTAGTAATAATACCCATAATGTAAATAAGTAGCTCTCATGTTTTGATTGCCAACAGTGCTAGCAACCTTACATATATCACTCTCTTTACCCCAGCCCTGTTAATTGGTACTATGATGAAGAAAGAGAGTCAAAGAAAATAAATGACTCACTTATGTATTTTTACAGTTAGAATTGCTACAGAAAGGATTTAAAGCCAAGTCTATCCAATTCCAGTCTGTCTGCCTGCCTGCCTGCCTGTCTGCCTTCCCTCCTTCCTTCCATCC
>NW_012117377.1:4964637-4969907 GCF_000951035.1 Colobus angolensis palliatus | reverse complement strand
TCCCTCCCTCCTTCCCTCCCTCCATACCTCCTTTCTGCCTCCTTCCCTCCCTGCCTCCTTTTCTGCCTCCCTCCCTTCATATCTCAAACATCTATTGAGTGTCTACCATGTGCCAGGCACTGTGTCAGGCTCTTGGAATACAGCAATAAGCCAAGTCCTTGCTTTCAGAGAGTTTACAGTCCAGTGAGAGGGACACAAAAACAAATGTATCTCCATGGCAGCAAATGCTATGAAGAAAATCAGCTTCATTTTTATTGTTTCATGCCCATCGTGCAGGTTTCCCACAGTCCATCACCCCCCCCCCCCCACCAATGTAGTGCTGTCCTCTGTCCTGGAGAATCGGAAAGACTTCACAGAAACATCTGCAGTCCCTTTGTTTCAGCGACTTTGGCACAGAGAAGCGGACACAGTGGCAGACAAAGCTGCTGGAAGCTGTCAGGCTACTGGCAGCCAAAAGCTTAATCACACGTTCCAAAGGCAGTGTGCGTGTGATGTTACTTCTCCGGCCCTGGAAGGGAGACAGGGGTCACCTCCTTGGGAGTCAGAGTTGGCCCCTCAGCTCCCAGGGGTGCAGCTGACCAGCTTCGGAGGACTGACTGCAGAGACCAGGAAGGGGCCATTCACTCTGATGGGAACTGGGAATCAGGAATCATTGATGCTCGAGCAGCAGCTGAATTAAAATTCATGCTAAGAAATCAGCATTCATATGTGTACATATTTAAGTCAGGATCTCAGTGAAGAGGGCGTGACAGCAGTGAAAACAGGTGCCAGACCTGAAGTAGGCTACCTTATGGTTGCTGCTTCATCTGTTCCTCTACACACACACACACACACACACACGATTCCAGAAGCTTCTGGGACAGTGCCAATTTAAAAGCTCTGCCTGAAAAGCACCTATTTAAAGTGTTGGGAATTTTTTGTTGGCTTGTTGTTTCATTCACAAGGCTTCTAAATATCACTTTTGCATTTTAACCACTTCAGGGAATTCGCCCTGATTTTGAGTATGAATGGGTATAAAAGACCAGGGGTTGTTAACCAAAAGCCTGGAGCATTCAGGTGAAAGGCTGTTCTGCAGGGATGGAGGGAAACAGAGCAGGCTGAGATGGACGGTCAACCTTGAAAGGCCTTACACAGTCCCTGCCAGGATAATCTTTGCCTCTCCCTTCTACTGTGGAAAAGTCTGGATTGCCAAGACCAGGGTCTCTAGAGTGGCATCTCCAACACTCAGACCCGGTTTCAAGGCTGGGTTCCTGTTTTTTTCATTTGCGCATGCCCCTCAGTGGGATCATCTGACTCAGCTCCTTTCCCTCCTGTTGGGCCAATACTTTCAGCAGGTCTCCTGATGAAGCTGAGGTCATGGGTTCATGAGCCCAATTATCACCATGCTGACCGCACCACTGACCTGGCTCCGTGTAGTTGCAAACTTGGCTGCACGTTGGAATTCCTAGGGAGAGTTTTTTTTTTTGAGACGGAGTCTTGCTCTGTCGCCCGGGCTGGAGTGCAGTGGCCAGATCTCAGCTCACTGCAACCTCCGCCTCCCGGGTTTACGCCATTCTCCTGCCTCAGCCTCCTGAGTAGCTGGGACTACAGGCGCCCGCCACCTCGCCCGGCTAGTTTTTTGTATTTTTTAGTAGAGACGGGGTTTCACCGTGTTAGCCAGGATGGTCTCGATCTCCTGACCTCGTGATCCGCCCGTCTCGGCCTCCCAAAGTGCTTGATTACAGGCTTGAGCCACCGCGCCCGGCCAAGGGAGAGTTTTAAAAATCCCAACGACCAGGCTGCAATGAAATCAGAATCTCAGGGGTGGAATGGGACCAGTAATTTATAGAATCTCTCCAGCTGATTCCAATATTCAGCCACATTAGAGCACCAATGCCCTCAGTCCTGAGAGTGAGGGCGGGTCTCCTGAATCCATTCACACAGATGAAAGTGCATCCTCACACGGGTCAGGCCTCACACAACATCGGCTTGTTGGCAGGCATATGCCTAAGTTTCTGTGCAATGAATGCATGCCTTATTGGTGATGGGTCAATAGCAAGGCGTTCAGGGTAGAGAGTACCCTGCCTTGGTGCCTAGCATGAGACATATATCCAGGACCGTGTTTTTATTCCCATCTTATGGATGAGAAAACTGAGGTTCAGAAAGGGTAGGCAAAATCCCCTAGCTCACCTGGCTGGAAGGGGGCAGAACTTCCCTGTACGTGCTGAGCACACCACTGTTCCAACAGAGGGGAAACGTCTGCAAATTTCACTCTATGTTCAGTGGGTGACTTGCCAAAATGACTTGCCAAAGCCCTTTAGGGCCAATAAATTAGAGTGTTTGCATCAAATTTCTATGCAGAAGAGCCAACTCAAAACCTTAGATCCAATTCCATCGGTTCTCATAGCTCTGGAGTGGACGGATGCTAGTAATAAATCCTACAGGTTGATGGCAGGACTTTTATTTATAATATTGACTCTGATCTGCCCTTGGTGGTGGTCTGACTCAAGACAGATGGAATGTTAAAAGCAGTAGTAATCCTTTTAAAAGTTATATGCACTTTTGCCCGGATATCGAGGGTCTCTGGCTGAGTCAGCCTGCAGAAGCCATTGAGCAGGTTAAGTGATGTTGAACCACGAGAAAGTGTCTTCCCACTTAACAAATCAAGGGTCCATGGGATGGAGAGAAAGAAGGGAATAGAGTTTGTCACTTGGGCTGTACTGGCCCCAGTGGCGATGTGTTCCCTTTGATTGGCGGTGTTGGGACAGCAAGGCAGTCGTCCTTTAGCCCACTAGTGCTAAGGTGGAAGGCGTCCCTAGGCGAGGACAAGAGGATGGGCCCCGCAGAGTGTTTTGGGTTAGAAACAAGCTGAGTGAGTGGAGTGTTTCTTCAGGGAGCACACTACAGATGAGCCAACAAATCCACGACAGTGGGAAGTGAGGTGGGGCAGGGACACAAATGCACAGCTCACTCACCCAGCACGTTCCCACCTCCTCAGCACAGAAAACCGCAGGGACAAACCGACCAGAAGGCTACTCATCCATGGGTCTACCCCGTGCCTTGATCAGTCTTCCTAAATCCCACCTTTGCCAAAGCCGCTCCAGTCTGTGATTTTTCCATGACTTCCTGAGGCACATGGAAAGATGTCCAGACTCCTAATCTCAGGTCCAATGCTCTCCAGAATTCCACCTTTCCCTACCTTTCTGGAATTATTTTCCATTGACTTGCCATCTACCTGGGCAAGCTGGAACGGTTGCTTTGGCTGTTTTCTGAAAATGCCCTGAGGTGTCTCTGCCCCAGGCCTGTCTCCTCTGCCCCCAGAGCACTCCCATCCTTACACCCAGAGCTGCCCAGGCCCCTGCTTCCTGCAGAGACCAGCTCACAGTCTTCTTGTTTGTCAGTGGTCATGTGACAGTGGTCTTGTAAAAGCAGAGCAAGTTCTAATCTTATAGCATTCAGCAGGTTGGTTTTTTTTTTTTTTTTTTTTTTAGAGCTGGTGTCTTGCTCTGTTGCCCAAGTTTGAGTGCAATGGTTCAGTCACAGCTTCATTGCAGCCTTGAACTCCTGGGCCCTAGTGACCCTCCTCTTTCAGCCTCCCGCGTAGCCGGGACCACAGGCATGCACCACCATGCCCACCTAAACACAGTCTATCTTTATGTGTGTGTGTTCATCCATCACCAGATGCTCACGGAAGGTAGGGCAGAAACATTTTGAAAAATAATTTTTCCCTTCGAAGAGTCATCTTAATGATGACCTAGTAGATGCTTAGATACATCAGGTCGATTCACTTCCTATGGCTGTGTAACAAAGCACCACAGACTTGGTGATTGAGAACAGTGCCCATTTACTATCTCAGGGTTTCTATAGGTCAGAAGTTGGGGTGCTGCATGGCTGGATTGTCTGTTGAGGATCTCACAGGGCTGAGATCAGGGGTAGCCACGGTTGCTTCTCATCTGGGGCTCCAAGTCCTCTTTCCAAGCTCACTGGTTGTCGGTAGAATTCAGTTCCTGTGGTTGTAGGACTGAGGTCCCCATATTCTTCTTGCTGTTTGTCAGTCTGGGGTGCTCTCAGCTCCTCAAGGCCACTCTTGGGTTGTTGACACAGGGTGCCATCCATCTTCAAAAGCAGTAGGAGGATTTCTCTGGCACTGAATCTCTTTCACATGTCTCACGTTCTCAGTCTCTGACCTATAGATTCAGATTTAAAGTGGTCATTTGATTCGGTGAGACCCACTCAGGACAATTATTTTGTTGTGCCTTTGTGCATTCCTTTTTCTGGGAAGTGGGTTATCAGGTTCTCAAAAGGCTCTGGGAATGTTCACCCATCACAGACATCCACACCAGGTCAGTTAAGTCAGAACTTCTGGAGATTCCACATTCTCCTGGGCAGCCTGGGTGGAGAACCACCTATGTGGAAGGAACACTGGGCTCCAAAGATAAGGGGCCTTGGGTTTTATCTCATTACCAGTGTCTATTTGCTCTGAGACCTTACAGAAATCACTCAACTTCTCTGGGCCTCATTTGCAAACGCAGATGATAACAGTAAGCTCCATTTCTCACAGTTGTTACGAGGATTAAAAGTATATAAAGGTGCTTTGCAGGCTCTGAAGTGTGAGCATTTGCCAACTGTCTTGTCGGTGTGAAGAGACACTGAAAAGTGGGTGGGACACAGCATTTTAAGTGAAAAAGAAGGCAGAAGCTTATCTTTATCAAAGTTAAACATTAGATACTGTGTACTTTGTAAAGTCTGTTGCTGCTGGGGACCAGGAAAATTGTTATAACCTTCCTGGAAGGCAATTTCCCATATATATCAGCAGTTTAAAGAATAGCCAAACCATTTGACCCTAAGATAATGTTTCTAGGGATTTCTCTTAAGGATTTAATCAAGGACACATACACAGATTATGGTAGTTCAAAATTGGAACCCATCTACTTAACAATAAGGGATTGTTTACACATGAAATATTATTTAAACATGAACATTATATTGCCTTTAAATATTTGACATGGAAAGAAGCTTATAACTCAGTCCTGTTTCCTTATCAATGTTCTATCAACAAGAGGCAGGAGGTGTCCCGTTTGGAGCTTCCAGGTAGGGGCTGGGGACAAGGTGTGGATGGGGCACCTGCTGGCCCTGCGGCGAGGTCATCAGGGATTGCTATTGGTCTCAGCAAGGGAGTGAGGCTGACCAGTTCTCAGCTGCCTTTCAGAGCAGAATGAAATGCCCTCATTCGAAGTCGGCTCCCCTCACGACCCTGGAGGGAATTTTGCTGACTCACAGACTCTTTCTTT
>NW_012117377.1:4923076-4961666 GCF_000951035.1 Colobus angolensis palliatus | reverse complement strand
CTTTGTAGGTTCTGGATATTAGGAGATATACCTAATGTAAATGACAAGTTAAGGGGTGCAGCACACCAACATGGCACATGTATACATATGTAACAAACCTGCACGTTGTGCACATGTACCCTAGAACTTAAAGTATAATAATATAAAAAAGAATTTACATGTCTTAACTCATTTATTTCTTGCAACAGTTCCGTGAAGTAGGTACTAATCTTATCTCCATTTTATAGATGAACCACTCATTGATATTAACAATAGTACAATGACTCTTGTGCATGTCTCATGGTGGTCTATGTGAGAATTTTTTAGGGTATGTACTGAGGAGTGGAATTGGTGGATTGCAGAAGATGCGCATCTTCACCTCACTAGATAAGATCAAATTGTTCTCCAGAGCAACTGCACAATTTTACCCTCCCAACAATACACAAGATCTCTCATTGCTCCATATAGTCAGGCTTTTAAACTTTTGCCAATTTGAGGGGTTGAAATTGCATCTCATTTACTTTTGTGTTTCATTGATTACTAATGTTTTCTCATATTCCTATAGGTTTATTAGCCATTTTTCCCTAGTAATTATTTTTTAGTATTTGCTCATTTTTATTTTTATTGAGTTGTACTTTTTTTTTTGGAGACAAATTCTCACTCTGTCTTCCAGGCTTGAGTGCAGTGGCGTGATCTCTGCTCACTGCAACCTCTGCCTCCGACTCAAGCAATTCTCTCACATCAGCCTCCCGAGTAGCGCACCACCACACCTGGCTAATTTTTGTATTTTTTGTAGAGACAGACTCTCGCTGTGTTGCCCAGGCTGGTCTCAAATTCTTGGACTCAAGCGATCTACCTGCTTCAGCCTCCCAAAGTGCTGGGATTACAAGTGTGAGCCACTCACTGCACTCAGCCTTGTGCTGGTTTAATTGATTATACAGTTTACCCTTGAACAACGTGGTTCTCAATTGTGTGGGTTCCTTTATAAACAGGTTTTAAAAAATTAATACATTGGAAACATTTTTTGAAGATTTGTGACAATTCGAAAAAACCTCATAGATTGACTGTATAGTCTAGAAATACTGAAAAAGAAATTAAGAGAAAAATTAGGTATGTGATGAATATACAAAATATATGTGGATGCTAGTCTATTTTATCATATAGTACCACAAGATATACATATATTTATTATATAAACTTGAAATTTACCTAAACTTATGCACATACTTACAGACTACACATGGTATCATTCACAGGCAAGAGAAATATAAACAAATGTAAAAAGGCAGTATTAAATCATAACTGCATAAAATAAATTTTGGTACATATTGTACTGCTGTCATGATTTCATAGCCACCTACTGTTCCTATTGCATGAGCTTATGTTTTGTGAGTATCCACTTGAAACCTCTTCGTGTGAGAAGTCTGTCTCTCCAGTAAATTGCATATCATGGTAAAAAGTGAATGAATGAATGAATGAATGAATGAATGAATGAATAAATAAATAAATAAATAAATAAATAAAATGGCCCTGCCTTCCTATGCAGTCAGGTAGAATACCCACTTCCCTCATCTGGGTCTGCTGAACAGGGTCTCACTGATCCCTACACTGCATGTCCCTTAGACCTTTCCGGAGACCCAGCCCTTCCCCCAGTGGAAGGGAGAATTATTTGAAAAGTGTGGGGTTTGGTGTCAGACAGACCAGGACCCAGGTCTAGGCTACTGAAGCAGTGAGCTGTGCACGCTGTTTAGACACTCTGAGTTTTAATTTCCTAATCTCTCATTGCCAGGCAGGTTGGTTGGGAGGAACAGCTTAGATTGACCTATGAAAGCATTTGTAGACTCAGAAGTGTTCCCATGGCACTTTGGATCAAATCGCTGTTCCTGCTGCTTCAAACTGTTGTGTGGTGAGTTTCCAAAAATCATTGCCTATGATCTGCAGGAGGAGGTGGTGTCTGACAAATCACCAGATGCGCTTCCATTTCACGCTTGCTTCTGCAGTCCTGTTCTAAGCTCTGGTCTAATATTCTTCCCGCCCACGGAGCTCTTGCCACTGCCTCACTGCAGAGACTGGAACCCTGTCCTTTAACTCCCAGCTCAGAGTGTAGGGAAGTGTTTCGCAAAGTATTATCTGCATTATCTGCTTCCAAATTGCCTGGATATTGGTTAAAAACCAGACCTCTGGTTCCCCTTTCAGACTTCAGGATCAGAATTGGCTGCGGGGATGAGTGGGAATCTACGATGTTATAAAGTTCCCCGCAGGCATCTCCTGCATATTAAGGCTGAAAGATCATGGACCCAGTCCCTGGGTACTGGGCACAGGCGTCTCAGATGCTGTCTGTTTCTTCACTTCCCTGACTGGCCTGGGCTCTGGGGTTGGGCCCTCCCCATTTCTGGATTTGTGATACTTGTCTTGTATCCGCTTTTATCATAGTGTGCTTTTGCTTACAAGTCAACAAAAACCCAATCCAAAATGATTTAAATAAAAAGAGCACTTATTGTAAAAGTTCAGAATAAACTGCCTTCAGGCACGGCTTGATCCAGGGGTGTACACTGTGTTACCAGGAGACAGTTTCTCTCTGCCTCCTCACTTGGCTACATTTTTCTCTCACTCGTGCATCCTGAGCCATTCACAGAGCTCAGGAGGATGAGTGCTCTGATGGAGCAGGGTATGGTGGTGGTTAGTGCTATCAAAAATAGAATGAGATAATGATACGGCTCAGATGACTGGAGGAACACCAGGGTTCTTGGTCTAGCACACATTTGGACAAAATGACACGGACACACCTGGAGTGGTTTTAAGGAGCAAAAAGTTTAATATACAAGAAAGAAGGAAGGAAGAAGAAAACAGCTTCCCTGTACAGAGAGGGAGAGGGGATTTGAACAGAGAGAAAACCCCAGGGGGGGAGGGGGGTGTGGGGGAAAGGGGGTGTGTGTTGTAAGCGGCTAGTTATATGAGGAGACTGGAGGAGGCGGTGTCTGACTTGCACAGGATTCAGAGGATTGATTTGACCAGGCATGTCATTCACCTAGCCTGCGAAAAAACTGGCCCTCCCACTCTAGCCTTTTAAGATGCAAATGCAGGGCGCCCTGACGTTCTAAACACGTGGGGATATGTGGGGGCAGCCATCTTGCCAGGCACCTGTTGGGGGGAGGAAGAAAACGGCTACAATCTCCATATGTGGGTGGACCCAGTTTCTAATGGCCTGCATTTGTCTGTCAAAGCTTGCTGGTGGCTCTTAGAGCTGGGGCTCTCCTGTTAGACAAGAAAGGTTTCTGGATCTGCTTTAAAAGAAACAAAAACTTCCCAAGGACCTCTTTTCCTCTCTGTCTGCCTAAAACAATTTCTTAATAACTCCTATAACAATAAGCGGGTGGTGCATTCCCACATGTAAATTGAGGCTTTTCCCAGAAACAGGGTGAATAGATGCTGAGTTACCCCAGTCAGCAAATGTCCATTTATCTCTTTTGTGAACTCTGGACTCTGCACAGAGACTGTGGTGACACAGGCTGGTAGCGCTCTGTCCTGTGACCCCGTGGCTGGGTCAGCTCCTGTGTCTGCGACAGGATGCCCTGAATCCTCACGGATTCCTCAACCCCACACCCTGTCCTACTCTTAGCCAAGTCAGCCATGCCCCTCTGAGGGCTACGCTGCTTCATTAGGCCCGGCTTCCTAAGTACCTTTCATTATCACCTGGGCCCAAACCCAGAAGCAAAACCGAAATTTCTTTTGAGATCTAGAGTGGGAAATGGTCAGTTGAATTGAGCTGTAACCGAAGGCGAGGAAACATCTTCTGTGAAAACCCTTTCCCTCGGTCGGAGGTAATTTCAGTCACATTTTCCAAGCCCAGGATAATTTACCCCCCACCAGGGTGCACTGCGGAAGGTCTGGCTGGAAGGCCCCAGCACAAGAGTTGATTGCCAGCTGCTAAGAGCTTGCGCTTTGTTCTCGAAGGCGAAAGCTGCAGGTTGAGAGAACATTCCCCACCTTGCCAAGGGTGACAAAGCAGGGGACTGCTTGAGGGCTGACATGGGAGTTAGAGATAATGAAAGGAGAGGAGCAAGAAGGAGCCGCGGCCTGGTTCTGCATCTCACTGCCTTGGTGGGGAGATGAGCTATTCACCCTGTAGCACCTTTTGTTGGGCTGAGACATTTTCAGAGAGCACTGCCTCCTGGACAGAGGCTCTTCCCCACAGGGCAAATGTAATTAGATGACAGAAAAACAAAGCTCTGAAACCCTAATTAGGTGCAAAGCCCTCAGGCTTTATACATCTAAACAGCTAAGGAACAGAGGATAAGATTCTCCAGTGGGCACTCCCTCGCCAGTCCTGGCTGAGCTAATGGTGGAAGTGAGAGCTGTGCTACAGATCTCATGGTTGACTTTGTTGTTGTTGTTGTTTGAGACAGAGTTTCACTCACCACCCAGGCTGGAGTGCAGTGGTGTGATCTCAGCTCACCACAACTTCCGCCTCCTGGGTTCAAGTGATTCTCCTGCCTCAGCCTCCCGAGTAGCTGACACTACCAGTGCCCACCACCATGCCTGGCTAATCTTTTGTGTTTTTAATAGAGACAGGGGTTTCACCATGTTGACCAGGCTGGTCTTGAACTCCTGACCTCAGGTGATCTGCCCACCTCAGCCTCCCAAAGTGCTGGGATTACAGGCCTGAGTCACTGCACCTGGCCCCGTGGTTGGCTTTTACTCTTTCCATTCTGCCACCCTGAAGCCGGTCCTGTGGAATTTGCTTGTTTTTGTCATGTCCAGAAGTGAAGGTCTATCGGGTCTTGAAATTGGGTTGTTTTCAGTAACTGATGTGCTGGGATGACAGTGAAGAAGACAAGATAGGGATTCTTCTTCCTAAATTTTAGGGCCTGAGGAGACTCCTCTTCAACAGTAGATGGGAGTTTTCATTTCACTCTGGGATGGAGGAAGTGGAGAGGTGATCCAGGCTGGACTGAAATCTCTCAAGCCTGGGAGATTTTTGCCCAAAGACTTATGGCGTGGGAACAGCAGAAACATTGGGAAAACTGGACTTTCACGTCAGCATTCAGGGAGTTTCCCCAGTCTTTCCAGGGTGGGATCATCTGGCCCCAGTTATGGGAATACTGCCACATAAATGGAAGGTGACTTGGGAAGTCAGGGAGGAGGTGGAGGATCACTGTTCCGATCAGCCTCCTTCAGCGTCACAGTGGGATTGGTCTCACATGGTGCCCGGGAACCTGCCAGCAGCGGCACTGTGCTGGCACCAAGATCAGGGGTGCAGGAACCCAGCTTTGCTTCCTACTCATGTCTCTCTAGCCACTGAAAAATGGAGTATCAGTGAGGAATATCTTAGAGGGCTGTCTTTGGTCCTCTTGCCAGAAAACCAGAACAATCGGGCCACATCTGGTGGACAGAAATGTGAATATTTTAATAGTGCTTCACAGGGTATCGTAGTATCTTATAGAAAGTGGCCCATCGAATTATTGATTCAATCATTTAAAATGCATTAGCAGAGGATGCTTATCAGACTAAGACGTCCGGGTATCTGACCCAGTGAAAAGGGTCCAGGTAAGGAACACATATTAAGCCTCTTGGCAGCCTTGTGTGAGCACCATGCATGACGTGGCCGTCAGTATCATTGTTTTCTTTGAGTTTTTGCTTGAGTGCTGAGATGTGCAAGGGGTCATAGATCCTTGTTTGCTTCTAATCCTGACCTACATTGTCCATAAGTGAAATAATTTGTTTTCTTGAACCCATCATATAAGTTATTTTGTTTTTAATCAATAAAAACAAATGGTCTTTATTTAACTAACAGAAAAAATTCCAATGAGGCCAGGCCACAAAGGGTTTCTGTAAATGTCGTATCATTTCTGTTCTGTCCCCTCAGCTAAGGGTATAAAAAGATCACGCTACCTCTAGGGGCTCTTGCCTACTTAAACAGTACTGCTCAGAGATGAGCTAGTACTTTGTTTTAAAAGTAACATTTCTTTTTTTTTTGAGACGGAGTTTTGCTCTTGTCGCCCAGTCTGGAGTGCAATGGTGCGGTCTCGGCTCACTGCAAACTCTGCCTACTGGGTTCAAGCAATTCTCCTGCCTCAGCCTCCCCAGTAGCTGGAATTATAGATGCCTGCCACCATGTCTGGATAATTTTTGTATTTTTAATAGAGACGGGGTTTCACCATGTTGGGCAGGCTGGTTTCAAACTCCTGACCTCAGGTGATCCGCCTGACTGGGCTTCCCAAAGTGCTGGGATTACAGGCATGAGCCACTGCTCTTGGCCCTAAAACTAACATTTTTAAGCTTTGTACTTATGACACCAAAAGCACACAGACCGACATCTAAGTAATTAAGTCAGCCATTACAATGTTCAGTTATGTCATGCAAAATAATCATCTCCAGTGAGTTCTCAAAGAATTCAGTAGTTTGATGTTATGCCAGCACAGCCTTTATTGAGTCCTCTTATAAATCTTAAAGAAAAATTTAAGATTTTTAATTTTTAAAGATTAAAAAATTTTTAAATAAAAAAAATTTTTTTAGGGCTAGGCTCTTGGTCTGTTGCCCAGGATGGAGGGCAGGGATGCCATCCTTGCGCACTGTAACCTCAAACTCCTGGGCTCAAGCAATCCTCCCACCTCAGCCTCCTGAGTAGCTGGGACTACGGGCATGCCCCCACCACATTTGGCTAATTAAAAATTCTTTTTTGTAGAGACAGGGTCTCACTATGTTGTCCAGGCTGCTCTCAAACTCCTGGCCTCAAGTGATCCTCTTGCCTCAGCCTCCCGAGTAGCTGGGATAGATCCTAACAAATGAAAGGGCCCCCAGCTTTGAACTACCTCTGGGGACAGATCTCACTGTCCCCTTTGGGGACTGAGGATGTGGTTCAAGAGAGAAGAATGTACTCTAGGCAAAGCTGCTAATTCTGTTGCTCAAAAGAAGGCAGGGAGAGGAGAGAAAATGCATTTCCGTCTGCTGACTAAAGGTTTATTTGCTTGTATTCCTTTGGGAAATGGAATGACTGTGTGTGCCTGGGTTATAGTTGATGGAATAAAGCATCATTTTATGCTGTACCCAAGAAATAAATAATATCTGAACCTACATAAAAATAATAAAGTGGGTCAGCTCCCTCTGGGAACGTTCTGTGTCTGCCCCTGGACTCCCACTTCCATGAATATATATGGATAATGCCTGCCATTACTTTATAGTTATGGGCCTGTCAACCCTACACGTATTAATACATCCCTAGGCTTTCTTGTAGTTCCATAAGGTAATAAAAACAATTTCAACAGCGATGCCATATATCCAGTTGGACATATCTTAAAACACTGTCTGCTGAATTGTAAACTGTTGCACAGGGCAGAGGCTGTTTTGCAAGGGCCATCCCCCACCCGCCCCCACCCACCTGGCCCCTAGTGTCAGGGCTTGAGCCGGGGCAGGACCGGCCAGTCCGTGATGCCTGTGAGTCTGAGTTCAGATGACTCTGGAATAATCCTTGCTTCTAGGGCCTGTTCTATGCTGCTGAGTAGTTTCTGCCTGCCCACCTTTGTCACTCTTTCGCTTTATGACTTCAGAATTTTTTTTTTTTTTTGAGACAGAGTCTTGCTCTGTCCCCCAGGTTGGGGTGTAGGAGTGCAGTGGCATAATCCCAGCTCACTGCAACCTCCAGCTCCTGAGGTCAAGCAATCCTCCCACCTACCCCCGAGCAGCTGGTATTACAGGCGTGCGCCACCATGCCCGGCTAATTTTTGTATTTTTAGTAGAGATGGGGTTTCTCCATGTTGGCCAGGCTGGTTTTGAACTTCTGACCTCCAGTGATCCACCTGCCTCAGCCTCCCAAAGTGCTGGGATTACAGGCATGAGCCACTGCGTCTGGCCTGAATTTTTTTGAGTCCTTGGTCTTAAATTGAAAACAAACAAACAAACAAAAAATAAAACAAAAAAAGAAAAAAATAAAAAAATAAAATAGTCATCACCCCATTGACCCTGAAAGGAATGGCTCCGTTAAATATCCATTATGTGCCAGCCACTGCTGTCGGCACCTTACGTGTTTTAAGTCATGACATCCATCATCATAGTAACCCCAATGTGGCAGCTGCTGTCATTGTTTCTACTTTGCCTGTGAAGAGGGCGAGGCACTGACAGGATAGGTCATGTTCCCAAAAGCACATGATCAAGACAGAAGTCCAGGCGGTCTAGCTCCAGAACCTAGCTCTTCATACGCTAGCGCCTCCATCAGGAGCAGTTGCTTACAATATGCCTAGGAGCCTTAGAAACACAAGACCAAGGAAGCTTCCTGGGTTCCAAGCTGCTATATTGCCTCTGTAGCTCCCTCAAAAGGCAATTTTATTCACTGAAACAAAACAAGGCCAGTTGCTGCGGCTCAGGTCTGTAATTCCAGCACTTTGTGAGGATGAGGTGAGAGGATCACTTGAGCTCAGGAGTTTGAGACCAGCCTGGCCAACATGGGGAGACCTGTCTCTTCCTAAATAAATATTAGAGGGATATGGCTGGCCAACTAGTAAGGTCCCAGCTACACAAGAGGCTGAGGCAGGAGGATCCCTTGAGCCCACGAGGTCGAGGCTGCAGTGAGAGGTGATAGCACCACCACTACACTCCAGCCTGGGCAACAGAGTGAGACTGTGTCTCAAAAAGCCAAACTGGAACAAAATTAAAAAACAACAACTACTAAACAAACCCCTACTGAATAAAGCCATTTCAAGTCTTCTGTTTGCTTCAGCTCAGCTGAGCCTCAGTGTCCCACATGCTGTTGCTGGGCAGAACACTTTGATTGACTTTCCTCCTCCCAGCTCAGAAAGCTTTCTTAGGCCCATGGGAGCCGTGCCTGATGACCAGCATGCAATTATAAATGCTAAGATCGTAAAAATAGGAGGGGTTGGTTTGCTCAGGAGTTTCCCCTTTCCCCTTCCAGGACAGTCCCTCAATTTCTTAACATATAGTTTCCATAAGTAAGTGGTGTCCCAGCCAGGTGGGGTGGCTCATGCCTGTAATTCCAGCAATTTGGGAGGCCAAGGCAGGCAGATCATCTGAGGTCAGGAGTTCGAGACCAGCATGGGCAGCATGGAGAAACTCCCTTTCTACTAAAACTACAAAAATTAGCTGGGCATCGTGGCATGTGCCTGTTGTCCCAGCTACCTAGGAGGCTTAGGCAGGAGGATGGCTTGAACCTAGGAGGTGGAGGTTGCAGTGAGCCGAGACTGTGCCACTGCACTCCAACCTGGGCGACCGAGTGAGAATCCATATCAGAAAAAAAAAAAAAAAGGAAGTTTGTCCTTATGAGGCCATCCAGTCAGACCTTTAACTCAAGCACAGAAATGCAGCACACAGACACACAACAAGACACTAGTCAGGGCTCAAATCCTGGCACCATCACTGGGCAGCAGAATGACTTTCAGGAAGTGACTTGACTTCTATAAACAGTTTCCTTACCTGTAAAATGTGGAAGATACTAGTACCTACTCCATAGTATTCTTAAGAGGAAGCATGCAAAAAAAGAAATGCTTAGCACACTTCCAGAAACATAGTAAGCACGGAATAAAGGAGGCTGTCATGGTTATTAAGGTCATCTCATCTTTGCTCAAATACTTCCAGTGATGGGGAGCTACTGGCCTCCTAAGGTAGCTTGTTTGCAAGCTCTAGTTCAAGGGGGTCTTAGGATTCTAGATGCAGAAGGCCAATTACTCCAACTTCATTCATTCCCTGGCAAGAAATCTGAGGCATGGAAAGATTAAATGATTTATCCCAGGATGTATCACTAGCCAAGGGCAGAGCCAACACTAGAACTTCAGAGCATCTGATGTCTGCTCCATGTCCTTTCCTTTCTTCAATTATGACTGAGTCTGCCTTCCTGTCATTTCCCCTACAGGTCCAACTATTTTCTTTCTTTCTTTCTTTTTTTTTTTTTTGAGACGGAGTCAAGCTCTGTCACCCAGGCTGCAGTGCAGTGGCGCAATCTCAGCTCCACTTCCCGGGTTCACTCCATTCTCATTCTCCTGCCTCAGCCTCCCGAGCAGCTGAGACTACAGGCGCCCACCACCACGCCCGGCTAATTTTGTTTTTGTATTTTTAGTTGAAATGGGGTTTCACCGTGTTAGCCAGGATGGTCTTGATCTCCTGACCTCGTGATCTGCCCGCCTTGGCCTCCCAAAGTGCTGGGATTACAGGCGTGAGCCACCGTGCCTGGCCCAGGTCCAACTTTCACTCTGTTATGGTCCCTGGCAGTACATCCTAGATACCCTAAAAACATGAATGTTGAAGTGACAGTTCACATGGCCCATGACCAGACTGTCATAAATACTAGAATTCTTGTTTTTGTCTTGGCACTTCACAGATAGGAGATGGAACCAGAAGAGCTGCCCTTTGTTTTTGAATATGGCATGGCTCTGTTATTTCTTATATTTCCTTTTCACATTGTGTTGAAACAAGCTCTTGCTCTGTCACTTAGGCAGAGTGCAGTGACAGGATCATAACTCACTGTAACATCAAACTCCTGAGCTCAAGTGATCTTCTCAGCTCAGTCTCCCAAGTAGTTGGTCCTTGCCACCATGCCTGGCCAATTTTTTATTTTTCTTTTGTAGAAACAAGGTCTCACTATGTTGCCTAGGCCGGTCTTGAACTCCCAGGCTCAAGTGATCCTCTCTCCTTGGCCTCCCAAAGTGCTGGGATTACAGGCATGAGCCTTTGGGCCCAACCTTGTGTTCTATCAAAGAGTAGTCTTAACACACAATTATCCATATTATTTTACGTGGACTTGTTTTGAGTAACACTTTATTCATCCTTCAATCTATCAGTGTCTACTCTATGCCAGACACCATGATATACAGAGGAAAAGACATGCTCTCTGCTCTCCAGATGCTAACACAGTAGTAGAATGACAGGCCCATAAACGATGGCAACTGAGCAATAATTAACATGATGGAGATAAGATGGGTGCAAGGTTCCCTGGAGCAGAGAGGAAGGGGGTTCAATCTGTCTTGGGTTAGGGGTGCAGGTAAGAATGAAATGGACTCTGGAGGGGAGATGGCTGAGGAGGTTATCTGTGGCTGTGCAGGAGTAAGTGGTGCCATTTACTGTGGCAGAGATGGGCTAACTGTTCAAGCATCTGTCTTCCCTTCTTCCTGTGCTTACCAGTGATCTTTGTGGTCAGGATCCCAAGTGACTGAGGCTTAGACGATAAAATCTGAGCAGATGTGATGCCTGTGACTTCATGGCCTGACCCACAGACTATCTTAGACAGCAGATGGGAAGCCATATGTCTGTCACAAGATGGAAGGGTCTGGGTGCCTGGCTCAGATAAGTGCCTCCTACTGATCGAGAATGTGTGTTTTGGACTTTCTGTTTGTGAGAAATAAACTTGTATTATGTTGAGAGCCATTCTACATTTTGGGGTTCATTTTGATGTTGAAGCAGTCAGTGTCGCCTCTAATACTGTGATTACTAAACTCAGCAGTTTGGATTTATTTATGCCATGTTGAAACCCACCAAACTAACCATGCTGGTTTGGAAAGATACAACCAGTAACCCTGGCTTCTCAGTGTATTAGCCAGTAGACTAACTTGGGAGCTAGACTCACAATATGTTCCTTTCCTGGAAAATTCCATTTGAGACATATTGGGCCCTTTATCCTTAAGGAAATCATTTTAGCGCTGATGGAAATGTTCCTGTTTCTCCTAGATAACATGGCTTACTTTAGAGCAGGTTGCTGCTGCTAAAAATCTACAGCTTGCCTTTTTTTTTTTCTTCTAAGCAAAAAGGAATGAGCAGGGGAAGCAACTTTATTCCCTATGAAGAGGAGGAAAAGAGGACTCACAGCTTATGCATGAGTGTGGAGAAGGCAAGACAGAGAATTTTGTCTCATGCCAATGTGACTTTTCAGGGTTTTCCCTCTAGTTTGCTAGACTTCTCACATGTCTTACTTGATCTTAATCAGATCATATATTTCATTATATTTTTCTTGTTATTTTGACAGCTCTACCACAAAATTACCCATGGGATTGTGTGTTTACTGACACAACCAAAAAAGGAATAAATTGGAGAACTTAACAGAAAAAAGATGTTTGGATATTAACATTCTTCGGGTACATAAATGTGCAACACATTTTCTATTCATTTATACATCTGTATTAGTTACTATTGCTGCATAACAAATCACTTCAAAACTTAGTGGTTTACAACACCAATCATTTGTCTTCTTGTAAAGTTTCTAAAGGTCAGGAATGTGAGAATGGCTTAGCTGGGTGGTTCTGGCTCAGGGTCTTTCGTTAGGCTGTAGTCAAGATGTTGGCTGGGAATGCCGTCATCTCAAGGCTTGCCTGTGGCTGGAGGATTTGCTCCGCAAGGGTTCCTGTACATGGCTGTTGGCTGGAGGTCTCAGTTCCTCATTATGTGGGCCTTGCCATAGGGCTGCTCACAATACGTCAGCTACTTCCACTCAGACTGAGAGATTCAAGAGAGAGTGAGGAAGAAACTGTGATGCATTTTGTGATCTAGTCCCTAAAATTGTATGCCTTCACTTCTGCTTTATGCTAATTTTTAATACTTTTTACATTTTTATTTTTGTAGAGATGAGGTCTTGCTGCCTCGCCTAGGCTGGTTTCAAATATCTGGCCTTAAGCCATCCTCCTGCCTTGGCCTCCCCACACTGGGATTACTGATGTGGGCCAACATGCCCAGACACTTCTGCTTTGTTTTGTTCGTTAGAAGTGAATCACAAAATCCAGCCTACACTTAAAAGGAGAGTAATTAAGTTCTACTTCTTGAAAGGGAAAGTGTCAAGGAATTTGTAGATGTGTGTGTGTGTTATATATATTTTTTTCTTTTTCTTTTTTGAGACAGAGTCTTGCTCTGTTGCCCAGCCTGGAGTACGGTGGTATGATCTTGGCTCACTGCAGCCTCTGTCTCCTGGGTTCAAGCAATTATCCTGCCTCAGCTTCCCAAGTAGCTGGGGTTACAGGCGCCTACCACCATGCCTGGCTAATTTTTGTATTTTTAGTAGAGATGGAGTTTCACGATATATATACATATGCCGGGCATGGTGGCTCACGCCTGTAATCCCAGCACTTTGGGAGGCTGAGGCAGGTGGATCACAAGGTCAGGAGATTGAGACTATCCTGGCCAACATGGTGAAACCCCATCTCTACTAAAAATACAAATATTAGCTGGGTGTGGTGGCACATGCCTGTAACCCCAGCTACTTGGGAGGCTTAGGCAGGAGAATCACTTGAACCAGGGGGTTGGAGCTTGCAGTGACCTGAGATAGCGCCACTGCACTCCAACCTGGAGACAGAGCTGGTGGAGACTTTGGGAGGTGAAGGCAGGAAGATCGCTTGAGCCCAGGAGTTGGAAACCAGCCTGGAGAACATAGGGAGACCACATCTCTACAAAAAAATAAAAGTTAGCCAGACATGGTGGTATGTACCCATAGTCTCAGCTACTTGGGAGGCTGGGGTGGGAGGATCACTTGAGCCTGGGAGATCATGGCTGCAGTGAGCTGTGATTGGGCCACTGTACTCCATCCAGGCTGGCAGAACAAGATCCTGTCTTGAGGGGAGGGGAGGGGAGGATGGGTCAGCTTGGAAATGTTTTCAGCCCCCTTTCTCCACTATAGAGTATAATATCAGTCAATCAGTTATCTTTGCTTATTGACTACTATGTCTCAGAAAATGCAAAGAAGGAAAATATTATATATGGAATATGGAGTTGAGGACACACCAGAATTCTGTTTTTCATGTGATTATTTCTCTATCATAAATACAACATACATGCTTAGATGTGCTTCATGCTGTATACTTACGAGCGTGAAAGAAACCTTTGTGCAAACAAAGCTTTACATTTTTCCCCACGAATTCTGTTTTCTAGCTAACATGCTTATTTATAAGTTGTAGATAGACTAAAAAGTAGAAAACAATGAAAGAAAGCATACCTTTTATGACATTGACACAACGAGCTACTTACGACTCACAATAATAGTAACTATAAAAAATTACATACTCACTGTGGGATTGATTAATTCAGGTGAGTCTTTTAAAACTACAGTTGACTCTTGAACAACGCAGGTTTGAACTTCATGGGTCCACTTAAAAGTGGATTTTTTTCAAGCAAACTTGGATCAAAAATACAGTATTCATGGACAAGAAACCCATGTGTATAGAGGACCAAGTTTTTCTGTACACAGGGCTAACTATAGGACTTGAGTATGGTCAATGTGGAATATGTGGGGATTCTAGAACTAATCTTCTGTGCAAACAGAGGGAAGAATCTACTCCCTCTGATAAATGGATAAATGGAAGTAACCTTGGGTAACCTTGGATGCTCTGAGATGTACCAACTCTGACTTCAGAGAAGTAATGCCTTAGAGTTCTAGGAGCCAACTCTACATAACCTAGCAGCCCTGAGCAGGATGCAGGAGCTGAAATACCCACTGAAGACTCTTAGAATCACATGTCAGAAGTCAGAGGCAGAAGGGTCGTTGAACATGTACTAGTCCAACCGGTCCATTTGACACTGTAGAGACAGGCTCAGAGAAGACAGGGGACTCACTCTATATCACTCAGTGGTTGGTGGCAGATGGGAGATTGCAACCCAGATATCCTGGTTTCAATCCTGACTTATTTCCCTAAAACCCACTTTGCCTCTTGCAATAACAGTCCCCAAGGGGGCTTACTGAGCAGGGGCAATGCCACGTTTCCAGAGGGAAAGGCAGTTGGCTGTCGTTAACTTCTATAGCACTCCTATTCTTTGCAAATTGCCATCCAAACATTTTGTGCAATGTAAAGATAACCAATATTTTTGATAACTTACTGTTGCTGGGAACTGTTCTCAAACTCATTTAATTATCATAAAAACCCCATGAGGTTGTGATCCCCTTTTCATAACCAAGGAATCAAGGTACTGAGAGGTTATGGTAGTAAGTGGCAGAGCTGGTGCTCAAATCCTGACAATTTGGCTCTAGAGCTCATGCTCTTTAGTGCTAGGTTGTAACTAATTCTAACTCCCCTGTTTTTCCCCTGCCAGGACTCTTTGCTTCTGCTACAGCTGGAATCCTCCTGTGTTTTCTTAATTAACCTTCAAGGCCTACAGCAACAGCCCAACCTCATCCAGGAAGTGTTTCTGGATTTCCTCCAGGTTGCAAGGCAATAATTTTGCTGCCAGATCCTTGAAATACTCCTTATTCAAATACTCCTTATTCAGCACTTTCCTGCCCCTCAGTGCAGCGGAAGCTCTCTTTATACACAGGTGAATTACAGCCTAAGGCAGTGGCACCAGGAGTGGGCTAGAAAAGGGAGCCCTGGGCTCTAGTCCCTGTTCTGTTACCATCCTGTCTAGTGACTCTGGAAAGTCTGTCAAACCATCTGAGCTTTTGAATCTGTAAGAAGAAGTGTTGGCCGTTCTGTAGTCCCAGTGAAATGATTGATTCCGGTAAGACTTGTCAGTCTTAGCAGTGTCTTACCAGACTTAGCAGTGTCTGCTAAAGCATGAGGTGGGAAGATGCTGGGAGCAGGCTGTTTGTGTACTTACAATCTGTCACCCCACAGATTGCTCGCTCTGTACAAATGGGAAGCAAACCTTTCCTCTGGAGAGACCTGAGGTCACCGTCTCAACTAAGAGGTTGAGCATCATTAAACAGGGGATGGTGTGAACTTGGGAGCCTCTTGATGTGACACCTTACAAAATGCACAGCAGCATCTATGAACATTTTCTTTTTCTTCTGACAGATTTATTTAGGTATAATTCATACATCACACAATCCACCCATTTAAAGATACAATTCAAAGGCTTTTTATATTCACAGAGTTGTATGACCACCAGAATCTAATTTTAGAACATTTTCATCACCCCCAAAAGAAGCCCCATAGCCATGAGCAGTCATTTTTCTATCTCCCTCCTCCCACCCCCAGCCCTGGGCAACCACAAATCTACTTTCTTTTCTGCGTATAATTTCTGATTATGAACATTTTATATAAGCAGAATCATATATTATTACTATGTGGTCTTTTGTCACTGGCTTCTTTCACCCAGGACGTTTTCAGGGTTCCTCAAGATATCAGCACTTTATTCCTTGTATAACATTCCATTGTATAAATATGCCACATTTTATCTTTTTTTTTTTTTTTTGACACAGAGTCTAACTCTTTCACCTAGGCTGGAGTGCAGTGGTGTGATCTTGGTTCACTGCAACATTTGCCTCTTGGGTTAAGCGGTTCTCATGCCTCAGCCTCCCGAGTAGCTGGGATTACAGGTGTGTGCCACCATGCCCAGTAAATTTTTGTAGTTTTAGTAGAGACAGGGTTTCACCATGTTGGCCAGGCTGGTCTCAAACTCCTGACCTCAAGTGATCCACCCGTCTTGGCCTCCCAAAGTGCTGGGATTCCAGGCGTGAGCCATCGCACCAGTGAATATGCCATATTAACAAAAAATCTATTATTTAATGGACAGTTGAGTTGTTTTCCAGTTTTTGATGGTTATCAATAATGTTGCTATGAACACTTGTTCCAAGTTTTTGGTTGGACACGTTTTCATTTTTCTTGGGTGTATATCTCGGAGCAGAACTGCCGGATCAGGCGGGAACTCCATGCTTCGTATTTTGAGGAGCTTTCAGATTGTTTTCTAAAACTGCTGCACTGTCTCATATGTGCACTTAAGTTTTCTTGTCAAACATGTTTAATCTGGTTAATCAAGACTTTCGACATAATTTCTGGTTTATAGGAAACATTGAAAGAGGAAATCATTAATGGACACCATGAGGGGGCAATGAAGCACATCTATAAAGTAGCGCATTCTGTAACTGGCGTGAGCACTTCCAAAAGTCAGGGCGCCGGTGTCCTGACACAAGAGGAGTGGTGACTGTTTGAGATTAAAAGGTACTACAGAGGCTGGGTGCGGTGGCTCACGCCCGTGATCCCAGCAATTTGGGGGGCCGAGGCGGATGGATCACCTGAGGTCAGAAGTTCGACACCAGCCTGGCTACCATGACACAACGCTGTCTCTACTAAAAATGCAAAAACTAGCCAGGAGTGGTGGTGGGCACTTGTAATCCCAGCTACTCTGGAGGCTGAGGCAGGAGAATTGCTTGAACCCAGGAGGCAGAGGTTGCAGTGAGCCGAGATTACGCCTCTGCACTCCAGTCTGGGCAACAGAGTGAAACTCTTGTCTCCAGAAAAAAAAAAAAAAAGATACTAAAGGAACATGACAACCAAATCTAATGTATAAACCTTAATTGCATTCTGGTTAGAACAAAACAGTACCAAAAGATGTTTTGGGGACAAGTTAGGATATTTGAATATACATGGGATATTAAGTGGTATTAGGGAGTTATAAATTTTCTTCAATATAATAGCAGTACTCTGGTTAGATAGGAGAATGTTCTCATTTTTAAGAGATGTGGCTGAATTATTTAGGGGTTTTAAGTGTCATGATCTCTGCAACTTTCAAGTTGTTCAAAAATATCACACACACAGCGATAAAGCAACTAATGGCAGCTGTTAGTTTTTTAATCTAACTGGATGAGTATGTCAGTGCTTAGTATATTCCTTTAGCTTTTCTGACTGTTGACATTTTTCATAATAAAAAGTTGGAAAGAAAGGAGACCACACACTTCATGATTGATAATTTAGTCATCTCTCCCCAGTTAGACTGCAGACCCCCAAAGGTCTAGGGCCTGACTCTGTACCTCGGTAGCCAAGCCCAGTGCCCACAGGTTTCTGGGGCTGATGCCTCAATGCAGGTGCCTGGTCCTTAACCAGAGGCAACAGAGAAATTTGCACAGACCAGCAATTCAAAAAATGTGGCCGCAGTAGAAGAAGACATTGTCATTCTTCACTCTTTATAGCCTTAGCTTGGAAAATGAGAGGGTGGTAATTGCAGTCATGTTCCTGACGCCTGCCAGCGAAAACAAACTTTTCTAACTTTGCTCTCAGAGCAGTTGATGCAAAAGAAAATAGAAATCAACCAGCCTCCCAATTAGCATCACTCATTTTGATTTGATTGCTGTTTCTGCCCAAGCGAAAGCGAGTTAGCTAAGTAAAATCCTGAAAGCACACATAACCCCTGGGCTACTGCACTCATATGACTGTCCTAAAAGATTCAGGCTTTGGAAAGGTCCTTGGTGGATATGCATCATCTCATTACATAGGGATGGTGACTGCTTTAGATTAAAAGATAGGGGGCATTTGAAAGACTAGCCCTGGTGGAGGGTATGATCCTGGGGATATTATAGAAACATTAGGGTCACCTGGGCCAACTGAGTGCAATCCTAATATAATACGATTTCAGCCTTCCATTTTCTCCCTTGCCCTCATTGCTAGAAGATGGGAAATAATTGTCCTCTGCCAGTATAGCTGCTTTCATTTTGAAACATAAATTGAGCCACTTTTTCCTCTATGGTATTGGTTTTAGGATTATGGAGTGAGCGCTAGACATAGAACATGTACCTCAAGAGAAACTGAAAATCCAGTGTCTGAACTAGATAAGTCTATGCGGCCATTTCTCTTTCAAAGACAGCACATCTCAAACCTCTTGGAGACTCCTAATTTCAAATGTTTTACCTTGTTATTTCTATAAACCGATAAAATGTCCTAGACATTTCTTTTTTTTTGGAATTAAATCTATATTTCTCAGATCGCTTCTAGCCCCTAGCAATACAAAAATCCTATTTCGTACAATATGTTCTCTCAGTTTTTGGAAAGCACAGTCACTATGCAAGTTGTTGCGCAGCAAGAATGGGCTGTTTCCCTGGTAAAGAACAGCTTCATTTTATCCAAAAGCCTGACCACACATGCTTAATTCTAAGAACAGTGCTGGTTTAAATATTCTGCACTTTTGCTAAGTCATGTATTCAAACCATGTATCAATCCAACATGTACTAAACTTTTAGTTGCAGAAAATATGGTGGCCATTGCTCTACTCACATGCTAACAGTGTAACCGCTGTTCTGAACCAATCCCTTCATTAACAGAATTTAGGCTGTGTACAGGTGAAAATAGTCTCCATTAAGATTTCTAGGAGGACAAAATGATCCCCATTAAATTTCACGCAAGGAAAAGAAAACTGAGACAAAAATCGAGTAACTTGCCCATGGCAATGTTTTCTAAGGTGTGTTTCAGAAATAAATATTTTTTTTCAAACCGATTTGGGAAGAGCTGCAGACCAAGTGCCTCTGTTGAAGGTCTCAATGCACATTAATGTATCGAAGGCTTAAGAAACTCCTGCAGTGAGAAATCTGTTTAACTCTGTTTTCCTGCAGTGTTCTCTAAATTTATTGGCCCACAAGATGTTTTTTAAAAATTGCATAACATCAATTAATATCTCAAAGAAGACACTTTGGGAAATGATAATCTTTAATTACCACAAAGAACAACATGATTCTCAAAGTATAAAAAAAAGTTAGGACACCTTCAGAGAAATTGAATGCTAACTGAATATTTGATAGTAACAAGTTAATACTTTTTTTTAAAGTATAATAATGAGATTCTGGTTCTGTGGAATTTTTTCCTGAAGTTGTTAACACACACTGAGTTATTTACATGTAAGATGATTTAATATCTGGGGTTTGCTTAAAAATAATCCAAAATGGGGCAGTTTAGGGTAGTTGGCTGCATGAATTGAGATCAGACATCAGTTGATAACTGTTTGAGCATGATTTTTTGTAAAAGAACATGGTCATGTTTTTAAAAATTCTAACATTGAAGATCCGAGTGTCTGAGGGTTGCTTTGATGACAAGAACTTGCTTCAAAAAGTATCTCTAAGTGACTTCTAATTTATAGAATAATAGTAAAATGAATATTTCTTTTCATTATTATTTTGTAAGACAGAGTCTTGCTCTTTTGCCAGTCTGGAGTGCAGTGATACAATCTCAGCTCACTGCAACCTCTGCCTCCTGGATTCAAGCAGTTCTCCCACCTCAGCTTCCTGAGTAGCTGGGATTACAGGCATGCACCACCATGCCTGGCTAATTTTTGTATTTTTAGTAGAGATAGGGCTTCACCATGTTGGCCAGGCTGGTCTCAAAACTCCTGACCTCAAGTAATCCGCCTTGGCCTTCCAAAGTGCTGGGATTACAGGCATGAGCCACTGTGCCTGGCCCAGTAAAATGAATATTTCTAAACAGATGCTAAAAACCTGAAAGGAGCATTCCTTAGCATCTAGCTAAAGGCTGCCACCATGCAATAAGCACGTGCTAATTAATACATTGACATGGTGGAGAAGTGAGGGGTATTCCAATGCATTTTATGCATCCACACACCTTATTTCCATGAGTGGAATTTGTGAGAATCTAGAATCTGAAGGCAGTAGATGAAAGGTCTTGTTTAACAAGTTATGACTAGGAGTTCAAGAGACTTTATATAACATGGTAAGCTCTAGTGGCTCAGAGGCACAATAGAGCAAAGGACATGGCTTTGGAATCAGATTATTGAGTTTGCCTCTAGGTATTAATCCTCTCTAGCTATGTGGTCCTGGGCAAGGCACTTCAGATCTTTTTTGCTGTTTCCTCATCTATAAAGTTGGAATAACAACAATAATAATATCCTCCTTAGAAAGCTGTTGTGACTTTTAAACCAGATAATCTAACATAAAACACTTAGTGAATATTTATTTATGTATTTATTTACTTTTATTATTTATTTCTTTGAGACAGAGTCCACTCTGTTTCCCAGGCTGGAGTGTAGTGGTGTGATCTCAGCTCACTGCAACCTTTGTCCCTTGGTTTCAAGCAATTCTCGTGCCTCAGCCTCCCAAATAGCTGGGACTACAGGCGTCTACCACCACACCCAGATAATTTTTGTATTTTTAGTAGAGGCAGGGTTCTGCCATGTTTCCTAGGCTGGTCTCAAACTCCTGGCGTCAAGTCATCTGCCCGCCTCGGCCTCCCAAGATGCTGGGATTATAGGCATGAGCCACTGCGCCAGCCACTTAGTGACTATTTCATAATTATCCATCATCATCGTCATTGCCAACAACATCATCTTTCTAGGTAGTTCATGGCAGGGATGGCTTATGTGCTAAGTAACTCTTAGTTAAGTCCTCTCATTACTGAGTAAATGAACTCACTGCCCAAGGTGCAGAGAGGCTAATACCATTGGACTAGCTTTTGAGAAAAGAAGAGCTTTACTGCGAGTCGCCTGGCAAGCAGACAGGATTATGTGCTCAAATCTGTCTCCCTGAGCTGGGGTTTGGGTTGGTTTGATAAGCATAAGGTGATGAGATGTGGTCTGACTGGATCTTGCGATGAGATGATGCTGGGAGGTAGGATCTGTCTGGATCCTGCCATGGGGTGATGCCAGAGTTTGATCTAATTAGACCCTGGATCCTACCGTGTTGTATCCAGTCTGAATTCAGTCCCTTCCCCTCAGTCTGAGCTCTTAGGTTTCCCTGTGGTTGCACACTTGGTTCCTCTGGGCCTGCTCAGGCTACGTGACCTTCAGTCTGTGGTCCATGACAACTGAAAACCAACTACAACATTGTGACCTAAAAGTGGAGCCAGACTGGTCCAGTGTGGTCACACTCTGAGCCCGTGTTTCTCAGCAAAGAATGGGAAACAGGTATGAAACTAATGGAAATATGTAGCCATGAAGTAACCACAACAGTTTCAGAGACACAGGATACCTTTTTTCTTTTTTTTTTTTTTTGAGACAAGGTCTTGCACTGTCACTCAGGCTGGAGTGTAGTGATAAGGTCTCGGTTCACTGCAGCCTCTGCCTCCTGGGTTCAAGCAATTCTGCCACTTCAGCCTCCTGAGTAGCTAGGATTGCAGGGGCATGCCACCATGCCCGGCTAATTTTTGCATTTTTGGTACAGACAGGGTTTCACCACGTTAGTCAGGCTGGTCTTGAACTCCTGACCTCAGGTGATCTATGCCTCGGCTTCCCAAAATGCTGGGATTACAGGCATGAGCCACCACCGTGGCTGGCTGAGACACAGAATACTCTTTTATCTGTGTTAGGAAGTATGTTTTTCCCTTTGAACAGCCTTTCTTACAACTTGTTTAAATGAGAAGGGAAAGTGGTACCACCTCAGTCTACTGTGTTGAAATAGAAATTGGGTCGAATTCTAAATATTAAGCCTTTATAAGTAGTGTGTTAAATACCATTGATGATGTAGCTTATTCTAGTTTTAAATCATTGTAACATTCCTGAACAAAGCATGCATGGAATGAATATTACATTTTAAATTCTAATTTTTATAATATCTTTTATAATAATTTCATAGATATACCACCTAAGGGAAAAAAAAGTCAAGAGTGATTATGCAATGAGGGGCTAAGGCATCTAAATGTTTATTTCAAGCAATGTTTAGTCTTTGCATATCTTGAATTTCCCTGCACAATTCCTTTGAGAATTTAAATAACTGTTAACAAAATGTCGGGGGTTCGATCTAGGTCCTATTGCTCTTTGCACAGAAAGCCAATCACTGGGGCTGAGCGCAGTGGCTGACACCTTTAATTCCAGCACTTTGGGTGGCTGGGACAGGTGCATCACTTGAGCCCAGAAGTTCAAGACAAGCCTGAGCAACATGGTGAAAACCTGTCTCTACCAAAAAGACAACAATCAGCCAGTCTCATAGCCCAGACTCAAAATAAATAAATGAATAGATTAAAATAATAATAAAGCCAATCACTGAGACAACGAGTATTGCCAAGGAAAAAGACTTTAATTGATTGCTGCAGCCAAAAAGATGGGAAATCAGTCTCAAACGCATCTCTGCAACTGACTAAAATTAGGGGTTTATACAATAGCGAAGGAATTTACACGTTGGAGAACAGAGTTAGAGAGGGGTAAGGAAGAGGATTTGGTCAACAGGAACTATGCGTAGGTGAACAGGAGTTAGGGAAGGGTCTGGCATCTCCTTGTCCAGATGCAGTGATCTAATAAGTTTCAGTTCTTTGATACTATCTGGGAGGCCTGATGGTGGGTTTCCTAACAAAGGAACTCAGATAAGACAAATGTAAGTTTCTCAAGTTTTAAGACCAGAGGGGTTCATTTCTACGTTTTTTTTTTTTTTTAACCTATAAACTTCAGTTCTATAGGGATATTGGGCTGGTTTCATAATCAATTCAGATGATTTGGGCAGTTAAATTGAAAGCATGCATATGTTTTAAAACTTCACGCTTTTGCAATTCAAGGGGAATGTCACAATGATTCCTTGGGACTTAAAAGAAAATCTGCCTCAGATATTCAGAAACTTTTAGCAATGTAAGCACCTCCTGATTTTCATTCTGATCACAAACAGCAGTGGAAGAGTAGCCTGGTTTGGGCTAAAGGCTTTGTAAAATAGTTTCTGAGCAAATTATTTTCACTTTTGCTAAGCTTTGGGTTATTTATCTATTAAAAAAGTTTTTCAGTGGCAATATTTGATTCAAGAGTTAGAAGGTCTAATATATGAAGTTTAGCATATAATGTGCTAAATGCTAGTCATTATTAATTATTTATAAATAATTGTTAAGTGACTTATAGGGTTTTAAAATTTTTATTTTAGAGACAAGGTCTCTCTGTCACCAAGGCTGGAGTGCAGTGGCACAATCATACTTCACTGTAACCTCAAACTCCTAGATTCAAGGGATCCTCCTGCCTTAGCCTTCTGAGTAGCTGGGACTATAGGCACACATCACCACACCCGGTTATTTGTTTTATTTTTTGTAGAGACAAGTCTGCTATCTTGCCCAGGCTGTTCTTGAACTCCTGGCCTCCAGTGATTCTCCCACCTCAGTCTTCCAAAGTACTGGGATTATAGGCATGAACTATTGTTCCTGGCCATCTAATAGGTTTTTTTTTTCTTTTTCTTTTTTTTGAGATGGAGTCTTATTCTGTTGCCCAGGCTGGAGTGCAATGGCGCGAACTGGGCTCACTGCAAGCTCCATCTCCCGGGTTCACGCCGTTCTCCTGCCTCAGCCTCCTGAGTAGCTGGGACTACAGGTGCCCGCCACCATGCCCGGCTAATTTTTTGTATTTTTAGTGGAGACGGGGTTTCACCATGTTAGCCAGGATGGTCTTGATCTCCTGACCTTGTGATCCACCCACCTCAGCCTCCTAAGGTGCTGGGATTACAGGCATGAGCCACTGTGCCCAGTCCTAATAGCCATTTTTTAAATCAATTTAGCTTGAGAGGAAGTTTTGAAATGTTGATGAAACCTGTCAGGTTCTTTCCCTTTGGAGATTATGTCCACTTTTGGCCTACGTTGGGAATGAAAAACTTGTATGTTCCTCTCTCTTTGGAGTAGCATGAGTTTAATTCAGTAGGTTACTTTATAATCTCAGCTCTCTGAGGAGCTGAAAAATGGTATCCTCTTGAAGACCTTATCACTTGTTCTGGTTGTAGAGGTGTCAGTAACATTCTCTTGTGGCTTTCTATGTCCTAAACTCAAGTGGAGCATTGGGTGGTCAGTGCTGCTCCCCTGACCACTGCTGAGAAACTGTTCATGGAAAAAGACATTAGACAGTGAAGTTGGACCACTGCCCAGCTAGGTGAATCACCAGAAGAACTGATCATCTTTAAAAAGATGTATTTTAAAGGTACCTTGGAAATATGTGGGTCAGCGTCTTCAACATTCACTCTATGGTTTCTGGCTAGTGATCAGGTTGTTGGATACATTTCCTAACAGAGCCCAACTCCAGGAATGCTTAATTGTATAAAAATGTATATATCTAAGAAAAATATGGTCCTGTGGGCCTTGTGATCTATATTTCAAAGAGCAGTGGGCTTTGCCTTTCTTCCTTCCTTTCCATTTCTCTTTTCTTTGTGATGAAAACAAGGAAAGAAATCCGCAAACCTTAATCAGAAAGGTTTTATTTCATTTCAAATGGCCAATATAGGTAGATTTGTTTTCCCCGTTTTGCCTCGTAGCTGGCACTTGCGGATGTGGTTTGTTTTCTCAATTTGTAAGCAAATCATCCTATGTCATCATAAAATGTGAAGGAGGGACCGAGTCCAGAGCCCTTTGACTGAGGACACACTCTTTACCTCTAAAGGAAATTTCCTAAGCTGTTTAGTCCTTAAGATTGCTAGCTGTCCTTTAGGGTATTACATGTCAGGGAGTTTATGACACTTTTGTTACTGTGTTAGAAAGGTATTATATAATCTCAGCCACATGTATTCTCTCTACCTCTTTGACCTCCTTATTCTCCTGAGTCCCAAATCTGATAATAAAAGGAGCACTTAGATTAAAAATAAATAAATTTAACTAGTCTTTATGCTCTCTGTTTGTTATTAATCTCCCACTTCCTACTTCCAGAGGATGGCTCTTTATTCCTATAATTTACTGTTCAGAGTCATGTTCTGCAGAGAGTAAGTGGGAATTTAAAATGGCTTACATCTGATGGTACAGTATTGTCAGAACTTGCTGGGGTAAGTTGAGGGCTGAATATCCTAATCTATCTCAGGCCCCAATTCTCTCCCCAGATATGGGAGCTGACATTCATTCAAATTGCTGAACTAGAGCATAAAAGTATTTGAATCAAACTAGGGTCAGAGAGAAGAGACCCATCCTTTTATTGAAAACACAGCAGTAGCTGATCATCAATGAACAGTAGTCACACTCACATTCTCCCAGGCTCGAATCCATTTTTCTCTGCTCCACTGAGTATGCAAAAATAAAGAGCTCTTGGCCAATGCAGGGATGGCCTTAGCATTTCTGCTGTTTATTTATGATCATCTGGAGTCATTGGCTTAAGGCTAAGTAGATTTTTCTTGGTCCAGTCATGTAATTGAAGGGGATATGCACATTAGAGAGGCAAGAAAAACTACTGCAAGGGGTGGAGGTGGAGTCTTACTTGGTTATGAAGCAGATGCAGGTTGGAATATAGGCCTAGAAAAATAGGATCCACTTTGCATGACAAGGGAAGAGCTAAGGAATAAACATGAGGTCAAGATAAGAGTGAGCAAGTGCCATTTGTTTAGTTCCAAAGAATCTCCTCATTGTGGGCACCAACTGGACTGGATATCAGGTCTCAAACCACAAGGCAATCTGCTTTCTCCCAACTAACCAATAGGAAGTCCGGCCTAAAGAGCAGTATCCTAGATGAGGCTAATCTGTGTTTCATCATCCCCTTCACATTTGCTTGGTGTCTTTAAGAATCAAGAATATCTTAGTGTCCTTGGCTATTGGCACAATTATATTTAACCTGTCAATTATTCAGAAAGGAGCAAAGATTGCTACAGTCTGGACACTGGAGTTATCTTTGAAAAGCCAGAAACCAAGCAGGGGAATTAAGCTTGGTTAAATGCCATGTCCTTACTATTAGGCTTGGGCCAACAGGCCAGGCCTATTGGTTACCCTTAGTACTGATTTGGAAATATATGTGCAAATGCCAGTGAGAATTTCTCTCTCTCTCTCTTTCTCACACACACACACACACACAAACACACACACACACACATATCCTGGAAAAGCTGTTTGAGCCAGGGCTGTCATTTAAACAGTTTGCTGTGTCCAGCTGTGTAGGTACCTTTTTTGTCTCAGTTGGCTCGTACGCAACACTGGCATGTGATTAAAGGCAGCATAGGATTAATGTCCTTCTTGACAACACCATCAGCAGCATAAGACCAGGAGATAATTTATTTATTTATTTATTTATTTATTTTTTATTTATTTATTTTTTTTGAGACGGAGTCTCACTCTGCCGCCCGGGCTGGAGTGCAGTGGCCGGATCTCAGCTCACTGCAAGCTCCGCCTCCCGGGTTCACGCCATTCTCCTGCCTCAGCCTCCCGAGTAGCTGGGACTACAGGCGCCCGCCACCTCGCCCGGCTAGTTTTTTGTATTTTTTTAGTAGAGACGGGGTTTCACCGTGTTAGCCAGGATGGTCTCGATCTCCTGACCTCGTGATCCGCCCGTCTCGGCCTCCCAAAGTGCTGGGATTACAGGCTTGAGCCACCGCGCCCGGCCGAGATAATTTATTTTTAAGAGCACTATCAATCTGAGCATGGTTTGTGGCTGGCTTTCCAATCGGGCCACAACCCTCAGGAGAAGCTCCCCACTCCAGCCTGGCAACAAATACATTCCTCACCTTGATGAGTCTAAACCTCAGACAGCAGCCGGAAGCTGAAGAATCCCATTGCCTCCTCTGAAAGCAGGAGACTTTATGCACAGAAACATACAAGAGCTGGACCAAAGGCAGGGACCACATTGTGTCCACCAAACCATCCCCAGCATGTAGCGTCCAGCCTGGCGTATGGCAAGTACTCACCAACAGTTGGTGGCTAAATTATTCTAATAAATGATTGGATGAACGCATGTAAATTCTTTCAGTTTTAGTCTTAACTTTATTTGCAAGCTTATTGGTAAAGCTCAATCCAAATATTTATATCTTACTTATGCAGAATTTTCTTAGCAGGGGTAGGGGGATGGGAGAGAAGTAATATGGAAGTGGCAAGACACACTTTTTTTCCATGAAAACAATTATTAATTTTGCCAGAAAGTCAAAAGCAGTGGTTCTCAAACCTTACTAATTACTAGAAACATTCAAGGAGATTTAGAGAAATACAGACTCCCTAGATATTTCTAATTCATTGGTTTATGACTGAAACTGACCCAGTTGTCCCATCAAACTGATTTTTTTTTTTTTTTTTTGAGACAGAGTCTCGCTCTGTCACCCAGGCTGGAGTTCAGTGGCGCGATCTCGGCTCACTGCAAGCTCCGCCTCCTGGGTTCACACCATTCTCCTGCCTCAGCCTCCTGAGTGGGTGGGACTACAGACGCCTGCCACCACGCCTGGCTAATTTTTTGTATTTTTAGTAGAGACGGGGTTTCACCGTGGTCTCGATCTCCTGATCTCATGATCTGCCCACCTCGGCCTCCCAAAGTGCTGGGATTACAGGTGTGAACCACTGTGCCTGGCCCCCATCGAACTGATTTTTATGGTTTCTTTTGAATAAACATGGAAATTGGCACTCCTAATCTTGAAACTTGAGAAAGTTGCATTTGTCTTATCTGAGTTCCTTTCTCAGGAAACCAACTATTCAGCCTCTCAGATAGTATAAAGGAACTGAAACTTACCAGATCACTGCATCTGGATGATGAGATGACAGACCCCTCATCCTTCAAGATTGCCTAACTGACTACCTGCTTCCTGTTGACCAACTCCTTGTTTTAACTTCTCTCTATTTCCTGTTTTCCTGCATGGTTACATTTCTTCCCTGCTATAAAAACACCTAATTTTAGTTATCCAAAGAGATGGATTTGAGACTCATCTCCCATCTCCTTGGCTACAGCACCCAATTAAAGGCTTCTTCAGAAATACTCATTGTGTTAGTGATTGGTTGGCTTACTGTGTGGCAAGCAGCAGGACCTAGACTGAACCCCTGACATTTTGGTAACATGATGGGGCCCAGTAATCTAGATTACAAAAATTGATCCTAAGATTTTCTTTTGGTGAGTCAGGCGTTGGGAGCTACTGGCTTAATGTGTCCCACCTTCCTAGTGAATGTAAGTATGAGCTCATTGCTGCTTCAGGTTTCTTTGTTTTTCTTTTCTGGGCAGTGGCATTTTAATAGGGACAGGACTAAGGAGAGGGGACTAAGTTGATTTTAAAGTGAAAATTGTGAAATAAGGGCAATTTGTCTTCAATATTCTGCTTTGCTGCTATGGGCTAAATTGTGTTCCCCCACAAATTCATATGTCGAAGTCCCAATCCCTTACTAGGGGTTATTACCTCATCAAGTGACTACATTTGGAGACACGGTCTTCAAAGAGGTAATTAAGGTTAAGTGAGGTCATTAGGATGGGGCCTTATTTCAATATGACGTATCCTTTTTAGAAGGGGAGATGAGGACATGAACACATATAGAAGGAAGACCATAGGAAGACACAGGGAAAAAAACGACCCTTTGCAAGTAAAGGAGAGAGGTCTCAGAAGAAAGCAACCCTGCCAACACCTTGATCTCACTCTTCTACCCTCCAGAATAATGAGAAAACAAATGTCTGTTGCTTAAGTCCACCAGGCTGCGGTGCTTTGTTATAACAGCCCCTACATACTAATACACTCTTTCTGGAACCCTCTGTTTATGCGGAAGGCAAGGACTGTCTTGTATCTCTGAGGTCTCCTCACAGAATTGCTTCATCTGGGGCCATCTCTACCTCCAGATGCAATGCCTTTTATTCAATTCAGAGATCATCTATCAACTCATGCCACCTAAAGCGCTGTTGGTGGACAGGCACGAGGGAGCTGAGAAGATGCTGTTTCAAGGTTCTCATTGCACCATCACTGTGGACCTGTCTGCAGGTCAGTCTCAATGGAGTTTGCTAGGTGACTTCTATAATCTGATCAACAAATTTCTGTCTAGATTATTGTAGATCTTCTAGTCTAAACGTTTTCTTTAAGAATGATCACTGGCCGGGCGCAGTGGCTCACACCGGTAATCCCCTCACTTTGGGAGGCTGAGGTGGGTGGATTACCTGCGGTCGGGAGTTCGAGACCAGCCTGACCAACATGGAGAAACCCCGACTCCACTAAAAATACAAAATTAGCCAGGCATGGTGGCACATGCCTGTAATCCCAGCTACTCGGGAGGCTGAGGCAGGAGAATTGCTTGTGGCTCAAGCAATGTGGCTCATTGCTTGAACCACAATGGTGTGGTGAGGTGAAATCATGCCATTGTACTCCAGCCTGGGCAACAAGAGCTAAACTCCATCTCAAAACAAAACAAAACAACAACAACAAAAAAGAATGATCACCAAAGAGGAGCTCCTTGAGATCATCAATATTTTCTTGTTTATTTTTGTATCTTCAACATCTAGCAAAGTAGCTGATACACAGGCAGTGCCCAACACCCCCTTGTTTTCAGAATCAAGGGGAACACCTTGCTTCCTCTCAAACCCTGTTGGTGTCTGAGATCTCATTAGTTATTGACATGGCAAGTTCCTTACTTAGCATAATGATTAGGGCATATAATTTAGAAATACATTATAATTAATTTATATTACAAATTTAATATTGATTATGATGCTAGTAAGGAAATAAGAATTTTTTATTTATAGTGTTGGTATAGTCTTCTTTCCATTGGTCTTAGCTCTGACCTATGAAAATCTCTCTCAAACCTGAAATCCATTTAGGATCATGTACTTTTTTGCACCTTACTATGTGGTAGGCACTGGGTATACAGTGGTGAGCAGATGTAATTCTCACCCTCATTGAGGTAGTCTAGTAGTGGGGACAGATTAAAATCTAAATACAAATACGTAACCACAGATTGCAAAAAATGCTCTGAAGAAAATGTATGTTAGATGCCATGAGAGAGGCCAACAGAGCCACTTTTTTGTAGAATAAAGACTCAGAGAAAGGAGCTTTGAAAAGTTGCATTTAAACTAACATCTGACAGCTGAGTAGCCATTACCCAAGGGAGAGAAGGGGAAAGAATATTCCACTTGAGGGTGCAGCATATGTGGAGACTCTGAAGTAGAACCTAGTCACATCCAGGAGCCAGAAGATCCCAGTGTGGCTGGGGAGAGGGGTGTGTGGGATTGAACAAGGGAGGGTGGTGAGCAGTGGCACTTTGTACATTTCAAATGATCATTAGCATTGTTGACATTTTTCCCTCTAGTTTCACCTAAATGGTGAACTACCACCTCACGAGGATGTGGTTTCTGGTCCAGATGCCTTTCTGAGTCCCTCTGTGCCAAGCTTGTGCTTGGCTTGAGCCCAGATGGGCAATCCTTCCAGCAGTCCTAAGAACTTGTGTATCTATCCCTGGTAGCTTATCTTGTATGTCTTAGTATCTTCTTTTTTTCATGTAGCCTTCTGACATAGGAGATGGGGTTCTCAACTAATAGGAATACATGAATAAACATATGCTAATCATAGGGGGCAGGGCACAAGGCTGATGCCTGTAATCCCAGTACTTTGGGAGGCCGAGGCAGGAGGATTACTTGATGCAAGGAGTTTGAGACAAGCCTGGGCAACATACTGAGATTCTGTCTCGACGAAAGATACAAACATTAGCTGGCCATGTTGGTGCACGCTTGTAGTGCTAGCTACTCAGGAGGCTGAGATGGCAGGATCACTTGATCCCAGGAGTTCAGGGCTGCAGTGAGTTATGACTGCACCACTGCACACTCCAGCCTCGGTGACAGAGTGAGACTCTGACACACACCAAAAAAAACAAAAAAAGAAAAAAAGAGAAAAAATATGGTTTGGGTCATAGCTTATTTCTTCCTTTGTTAATTTCCTGCCCTAACAGGGTTTCATCAGGACTTCACTTTCTACCTAAAATATTGTAGTGGTGTCTTCACTCCCATCCTAGACCATAAACTCCTGGAGCAGGATCCAGGGCTGCTCCAAGATCCAGGAAAGGACCTCATCACTGGGCTATTTTCCTTCCTCTTATAAAGCCCTCAGCTCTGCAGTACAATTGCTACAGAGTGGGTACAAGGCAAATGTTGGAACTAATAGTGGAAATCAGAAAAAAAACCCACACAAATCTATGCTAAGTATGCATCTTGACCTACAGGGGATTTTATTTTACATTGCTTTCTGCCTTATTAAAGATATTAAATGGTTTGTGATACCAAGATCCAGGAAAGGTATCATTCTAGTCATGTTTTCGGTTAAAAAGACACAGATCAGCCAGTCGCAGTGGCTCCCACCTATAATTCTAGCACTTTGAGAGGCCAAGGCAGGTGGATCACCTGAGGTGAGGAGTTCGAGACCAGCCTGGGCAACATGGTACAACCCTATCTCTACTAAAAATACAGAAGTTATCCAGGTGTGGTGGCATGGGCCTGTAGTCCCAGCTACTTGGGAGGCTGGGGCGGGAGAATTGCTTGAACCTGGGAGGTGGAGGTTGCAGTGAGCCGACATTGTGCCACTGTATTCCAGCCTGGGTGACAGAGTGAGACTCTGTCTGAAAAACAAAACAAAACAAATCAATTAAGAGAGTAATCTGACACTTGATTTGAAGATTGCCAGGGACCTTGAGTCTTTGTAGAACATTGTTAATTAGTAAGTTGCGCCTTACAAGGGCTTTAGTGTATCTTGTAACAGTAATCCTTGTGGTTTATAGTTTCCTTTGGTTCTTTCAGAAGTTTATCACTTTTCACAGAGTTGCTCTCTTATTTGAGTTACTGAACTAAATGTACCCCTTTCAAAGGCAAAGGATTGTGTCTTATTCAATGTCGTGTTTTAACACTTGGCATAGTCCCTGGCACAAAGAGGTGCTCATAGGCATTTATTCACTTTATTATGGAATTCTGGAATTCCATAATAGTGTAGACACTTCCTGGAATGTTCCTGTTTATGTTATGATGTTAATTACATTGTATTGAAACTCTAAATGTAACTCATAACCTCAGGCCGTTATAAGGTTTTTTTGTCCAGGTCCTCTGGTAGCATGAGTTCGAACTGAGAGCAAGTACCTTGACCCCTATGCTACACTGGACTGGGAATTCCCCAACGAGGTCAGAGTCTTGGAGAATAGTCTTTTCTTACTTAGCTTCATAATTATTTGACACAGTCCTGGATATAGGGTAAGTGGTCTCCAAATGTCTGTTGAAGGCTGTGAATAAATGTATCACCAGGGAAGGAATTGTACCGATTCTATGGTTGTGATCACTAGAAGAGTGAGTTGACAATTCTGTAGAGATTTGCTTCTTCCTTAGAGTCAGCTTCTAAAGTTTCTGTCCTCAGTCACTGATGATAATACTGTCTAGAAGAATCTTCCTTGAGCATTAAATCAACCTGTCAAAGGGGATCCTGTGGCTGTCCGGGATTGAATGCTCTGCTGTGTCTTATATGGGGAAAAGTCATATTCTTTTGCTGGGGACGCGGTTTGAAAGGTTCCTTTCAGACATTTCAGGGAGCATTGACCATCTCCAGAATCTGTGGCAGAGATACAGACGTCTTGTTTTGAATACAAACTTTCCTATAACCCCTGGGGGAGAACTTTACAGGGAAAGTCGGAACAAGTCCTGCCTGTAGTAGAAACTGTCATGATGCTGTGATTAGAGTGATAAAGAAAGCCCTTGGCACTCCACGCATGCCCAGGAGTGCCTCCCCTATGCTGTAGAACCTGCCATCCTCATCACTTCTCAAAGACTGAGAAGTCTAAGGAAGACGACACGTTTGCTAGTTGACACAGTAGCAGGGATTATTTTAGGTAAGGTACTCATATATTTTTAAAAATCCTGTATTAGATTGCAAGAGTAAGTGTCAACAGGGAGGCAGGGCAGTGATCAGGAGGTAGAGTTTAGAAGTAGGAAGGAGAGAAAGAGCGAGAGGGAGAGAGAGGGAAAAAGAAAATGAGTATATGTGGGGTGGGAAGAGGGGAAAAGAGAGTAAGAGTTCATTTTATGCTACATCCTGAATGGAGCCCATGGGAATCAGAATACTAAATTGATCTATGTCCTTATCTTCTACTTCTTTTGTTGTTATTAAATCTTAAGTTAATGTAGGGAAGGGTAGAAATAAACTAAATATTCAAGTTTCAGGTATCGAAACAAAACTCTCAAAATTGGCAAAAATGTTAGCCTTCCGAGGGTGGGAACTTATTTACTACTGTATCCCTAGTATATAGAACAGTGCCTTGTACCTAGGAGGCCCTGGACAAATATTTATGAATAAGAAAATGAATGGATCACTATCAAACACTTAAAGAAGAGTTAATATCAATTCTTCACAGACTCTTCCAAAAAGTAGAATAGGAGGGAACATCTCCCAGTTCATTCTATGAGTCTTGTATCACTATAATGCCAAGCCAAAGACATTGAAAGAAAAGAAAACCGCAGACCAATATCTCTTACGAATATAGAGGCAAACATCCTCAAGAAAATTCTAGAAAAAACAGCAACATACAGAAAGAACTAAGCACACGGAGAAGTAAGATTTATCCTAAGGATGCAGGGTTGGTTTAACATTTGCAATCAATTAATGTAATATACCATATTGATGTGATGAAAAACAAAAACTGTGCGATCATCTCAATAGAGAAAGTATTTGACAAACTCCAACATGATTTCTTGATAAAAACAGTCAAAAAATTAGTAATAGAAGGAACTTCCTCAACCTGCTAAAGGACATCCACAAAAACCCGCAGAGATGTATTGTTCTCATCATTTCTATTTAACATTGTGCTGGAGGTTCTAGCCAGGGCAATTCATCAAGAAAATGAAATAAATGGCATCCACATAGAGAAGAAAGAAACAAAACTGTCTCTAGTCTCAGACAACCGAATTACATATGTAGAAAATTTCAAGAAATCCTCTAAAACACTTTAAAAACTAATGCATGAGTTCATCAAGATTTCAGAATATAATATCAATAAATAAACATTAATTATATTTCTATACACCTGCAACAAACAATCTTAAATGGAAAGTAAAACAATTACATTTATAATAGCATAAAAAAGAATAAAATACTTAGGAATTTAACAAAGAAGTGCAAAGCTTCTATGCTCTGGAAACTACAAAACATTGTTGAAATAAATTGAATAAGATTTCAATAAATTGAAAGAGATTCCATTTCCATAGACTGGGATATTGTTAAGATGAAAGTCCTCTCAAAATTGATCTACAGATTTAACACAATTCCTGCTGGCTTCGTTGTAGAAATTGACATGCTGAGTCTAAATTTCAGAACTGCAAGGGACTCAGAATAGCTAAAATAATCTTGAAAAAGAACAAAGTAGGAGAACTCACACTTCCTGATTTCAAACTTATTATAAACTAATGTTAATCAAGAGAGTACTGCCATAATTGAGTAGAATTGAGAGACCAGAAATTAAACCAACGCATCTATAGGTAATTGATTTTCAACAAGGGTGCCAAGACCATTCAATAAGGAAAGAATCGTCTTTTCAACAAATGGTGCTAGGGCAATTGGCCATCCACATGCAAAACAATGAAGTTGGACCCTTGCCCCACACTAGGTACAAACATTAATTCAAAATGGATCAAAGACCTAGATGTAAGAGCTAAAATTATGCAACTCTTAAAAGAGAACATAGAAGTAAATCTTCAAGACCCCCAATTTGGCAATGGCCAAACAGAGCAAAAGCACAATCAATTAAAAAAATTATCAATTGGGTTTCATCAATATTAAAAACTTTCATACTCCAAAGGATGCTATCAAGAAGTTGAAAAGACATCCTACCAGGCACGGTGGCTCATGCCTATAATCCCAACACTTTGGGAGGCTGAGGCAGGGAAATCATGAGGTCAGGAGTTTGAGACCAGCCTGGCCAACATGGGGAAACCCTGTCTCTAGTAAAAATACAAAAATTAACCAGGTTCAGTGGCATGGGCTTGTAGTCCCAGCTACTCGGGAGGCTGAGGTGGGAGAATCACTTCAACCCGGGAGGTGGAGGTTGCAGTGAGCTGAGACCATGCCTGCCTGGGTGACAAAGTGAGACTCCATCTCAAAATAAAATAAAATAAAATAAAAACCCATGGTAAAAATGGGAGCCAATTTTTGAAAGTCATATCTGATAAGGGAGTTGTATCTAGCACATATAAAAACCTCATACCACTCAAGAATAAAAAGAGAAGCAACTCAAATAATGGACAGAGACATGAATAGAGATTTCTCTGTTATTTAAACAAATGGCTAGTAGCACATAAAAAGATGCTTGACACCATTAATCATCATGGAAATACAAATCAAAACCACAATGAATCACTTCATACACACTAGAATGGCTGTAACAAAAAAGTCAGATACAAACAAGTGTTGGTGAGGATATGGGGAAATTGGAACCCTCATATGTTGCTGGTGGAAATGGGAAATGGTGCAGCCACTTTGGAAAACAGTCTGACAGCTCCTCAAAATGTTAAACATAGAGTCACTCAATGACTCTGCAATTCCAGGTATATATCCAGGAGGAATAAAAACATATGTCCACATGAAAATCTATACCTGAATGTTTATAGCAACATTACTTATAATAGCTGAAACAGCCAAAAGTTGGAAACAACCAAGTGACCATCCGTTGATGAAAGAGTAAAGCAAAAGTGGTAGATCTGTACAGTGGAATACCATGTGGCTAAAAAGGGTCCATAAAAATCACTGATACGTACTACGACATGAATACATCTTGAAAACATGATGCCTGGTGAAAGAAGTCAGTCATAAAAGACCACAAATTATCATTGTATTTGTATGAATGCCTAGAACAGATTTTCTATAGAGACAGAAGGTAGATTAGTGGTTGGCTATGGAAAAAGCTGATAGCAGGGTTCAGAGGTGATAGTGAAAGAGTATGAGGTTTCTTTTGGAGTGATGAAAATATTCTAAAATTGTGGTAATGCTTGCACAACTCTGTGAATATACTAAAAAGCACTTAATTGTATACTTTAAATTGGTAAATTGTACAGTATGTGAATTATATCTCAGTAAAGCTGTTACCAAAAAAGGATATCAATCAATAACTTGCGAGTGTGAGAATTTAAATAGTTTATTATAAAAAGAACTATATCAAGTACACCCCACGTTCTAAAATTAATACAACCTTTAGAAATCACAAAAGGTTACTTTTTCTTTTTTTAAATTAAATTCAGTAGGGTTGAGCATTCAGCCTGCTTTGATTCACTGTGAAGTCCTGCCCAGCTCTCAGATTCTGTGGCGCTATGTTTTAAGGAGGAACTTCTTAGCAAGCAATGTGGAGACAAGTAAAACAACATGATGCATTTACATACATTTCTATCTGTAGAGTATCGAATTGGGCGAAACTGTGACAACCTGTCTAATTCCTATAAAGCTGAGCTCCCTGGTGGCCCAGGCTTGGCACAGTGTGGCATTCGCAAGAGCAGCAACCTGACATTCAGCAGCGAGTTTTGAAAAGCAATTTTAATACTATGAATAATTCCCTAGATCATTCTCAATACAGAGCAAGCTTATTAAAATCTTTTTCCCACTTGCCTGTCTTTGTGAGTAACTCACGAACATGACAGTTACTCTTGTAGTTTTTTTCTCCCTTATCTGAACTCAGCGCCACCCCCCATCCGCCCCGCCAACCTTTTATTTTTTTTGAGACGGTGTCTCACCCTGTCACCCAGGCTGGAGTGCAATGGCCCGATCTCAGCTCACTGCAACCTCCGCCTCCCAGGTTCAAGCAATTCTCCTGCCTCAGCCTCCAGGGTAGCTGGGATTACAGGCGTGTACCACCACGCTTGGCTGATTTTTTGTATCTTTAGTAGAGACGGGGTTTCACTATGTTGGCCAGGCTGGTCTCAAACTCCTGACCTTGTGATCCGCTCACCTCGGCCTCCCAAAGTGCTGGGATTACAAGTAGGAGCCACTGCGCCTGGGCTGTTTCCTCTTTCGAAACTCTTTCCAACTCTGTTCTGGTGGCTCTCCTTTTTCTTTTTTTATTTTTGCCATCTTACCTTCTGTCTCTAGTCTATACTCATTGACCCCAAATTATCTGCCGTTTCCCATGTAAATAAACTCAGCTTGCTTTGATGCCTTTTAACATCCCTCCTGTCACTTCTTACCCCATTTTCATACATCCAAGAAAGTTCACAAAGACAGAATTTACCTTAACATGTAAAAGAGGGGAAGTTGCTGTAATGTTGCTTTTCTGGTGACATCACACAATACATCTACAAATTAAGAGGTGACAGATAAAGACTGGAGGTAGGCCGGGCGCGGTGGCTCAAGCCTGTAATCCCAGCACTTTGGGAGGCCGAGACGGGCGGATCACGAGGTCAGGAGATCGAGACCATCCTGGCTAACCCGGTGAAACCCCGTCTCTACTAAAAAATACAAAAATTAGCCGGGCGAGGTGGCGGGCGCCTGTAGTCCCAGCTACTCGGGAGGCTGAGGCAGGAGAATGGCGTAAACCCGGGAGGCGGAGCTTGCAGTGAGCTGAGATCCGGCCACTGCACTCCAACCTGGGCGACAGAGTGAGACTCCGTCTCAAAAAAAAAAAAAAAAAAAAAAAGACTAGGGGTAGAGGCACCTATGAGAAGAGGAAATGGGCATCATTCTGTGCTTTCTGGAATCTTCTATTTACCAGGGCAGCCAGAACATCGGTGGCAGCTAGGAGAAAGATGACTTAGTTCTCTGTGTACTCAGTGACTGTCAGCCCAATTTGAGGAAAGATTATTTAAAATCATAGAAGCCATAGCTCCTCCATTCACATTCATCATCTTTGGTGGTCTGACCCTAAACCTTTAAGGTCCATGAAATTAAAAGGCATCTTAAAGCTCTAGAAGAATCCAAAATGACTTGTTTAAAACAGAGGCCTGAGGATGATGCTTCAAATGCCAACATAAAAACAGGCTGAAGGGGGATAAGAGATCATTAATTCCAGGAGCATTCAGACTGCTTTTCAGGTTATTTGTCAGTCAATAGCATTTATTGAGTGATTGTCCTCTGTGTATCAAGCACCAAACTAGCCTTTAAATTGCATGTTCTGCAAAGAGAACTCTCCCTTACCTCCCGCTGGCCACGATAAGTATATCTTTCTCTGCAAACGAACTACTTCTGGGCATTTTGGATATCTCTGAACAGCAGGTAAAGAGACTGATGCTCTAATTTCATGAAAATACAGGAGGCAGAGATTGTTCTCCTTGGGTCCCCTGCTTTATTCTCCTCTACGTTGGTTAGAAAAATTTGATCAACAAAATCCACACTGGGATGGCTCAGGTTGACTTTAGAAGATTTGCTTGATTAAAAATGTTTTTTTTTTTTTTTTTT
>NW_012117377.1:4921009-4922536 GCF_000951035.1 Colobus angolensis palliatus | reverse complement strand
TGATCCACCAGCTTCGGCCTTCCAAAGTGCTGGGATTACAGGCGTGAGTGGTATCTTTGAGAAGATTTGTGGGCATCGCTGTTTGAAATGTCAGTGGAGTTTTCAAAGGGAAGGTGTCAGCAACGTGCAATCAGTTAATGAGTCTAGAGTCATTTGGCATCTGCACTCATTGAGAGAGTAAGTTTTACAAGGGCCGAGGAACCAGCTATTCTGATTTGAACTCTTTTTTTTGTCCTCAATTTTCTTTTCCCAGCTCACCTTTTGGCTGTTTTTGAATTTATTAGCACCAGTGAGTAAAGGTTAAAGGAGAGGCAAAGAGCAGCAAGTTTTGCTGTCGTACTCAACTGAAATGTTCTGGGGAGTCTGATGTGAAACAAATAGCAGAATTTTTAAAAAGAATCTGTGACTTCTACGCTTTCTGTGTATAGATACTGAAGAGCAGTAACAAGTAGCAAGATGGAAGAGTCTGACTTCTCATCTGCTTGTGGGCCACCGTGTGCACCTGGCTGGCGGTTCCTCCCGGGCACCCTCTTTTACACTGTTTCCACTTGCGTTCTTTGTAAATTGAAATGTACCTTGCTTGGCCTTGGCTAACTTTAGGAAGGCATGCTTGGCTGAAGATGACTTTCTGAGGAGGAGTCTTCACCATCACCCTTATGTTCAAGTCCGGTACTCTCGTTTTCTTATCAAAATACAAGGCAAAGCCTTATTGGCAACCCGGGAGAGGGACTGTCCTTACAGGCAGGCTTCACCAATGCAGACTAGTTATCAAGTTCCACCTTTCCTTTGAAACTCCTCAGCTGCCTTAACAAGATAAGATTCTATATATTTGTAAACTCCAGGTCCAAGATAGGGACTGGTAAATTGCACCTTTCTAAGACTGCCATGGATTTTGAGCTTGACTGGAGCTTGACTGGATGTAATGAATGAATGGCATTAAGTCTTCAGGTCTGAAAAAGTAGGTGCTCCAGGAAATAAATAGCTGAGAAAATAGGACATTCTTTTTAAATGGCCTTCAGCAATTTATTTGTGAAATGTGAGGATGTTAAAAGAAGAAACTTCTTGAATTCCTAAAATAAAAAGCACTATTACTTCTGGCAGCTGAACAAAGAGTGCTCCGAATCAGGAGTTATCTGGGAAAGGCTGAAAATGAATTCATTCTGCACCCAGTGGGGTATAAATGCAGTCACCAGAAAGTACGCTGCAACCATTGCACAATATCTGATGTTGCTAAGGTGAGGATGATACCTTCTAATTAGTTTTGTGTTATGGGGGGGTTAGGGGCAGGGTGGGAAGAGATAATGAAATGGTTGTGTCTGGGTGCGGTGGCTCAGCCTGTAATCCCAGCACTTTGGGAGGCCGAGGCAGGTGGATCACCTGAGGTCAGGAGTTTGAGACCAGCCTGGTGAACATGGCAAAACCCCGTCTCTACTAAAAATACAAAAATTAGCCGGGCATGGTGGTGCATGCCTGTAATCCCAGCTACTTGGGAGGCTGAGGCAGGAGAATTGCTTGAACCCGGGAGGC
>NW_012117377.1:4913546-4920509 GCF_000951035.1 Colobus angolensis palliatus | reverse complement strand
TCGATCTCCTGACCTCGTGATCCGCCCGTCTCGGCCTCCCAAAGTGCTGGGATTACAGGCTTGAGCCACCGCGCCCGGCCGCAATTTTTCATAAAACACACTGTGTCTGACAATTGCTATTTTAATTTTCCATTCATTGCCTAGCACATGACTGCTAAGGTTTCTTAATAGCTACTTATTGCTAAGAATGAACAACATAGTGGACTCTCTACTACTTTCTGGATGGCCAAGAAATCTGATTCTTCTCGGTTTAATTATGGTTATTGCCTGGATTCACTGTAGCCATCGGTTATGAATTCTTGAGCATTTATTTGGGAGATTACAGTTAATAAGGCGTAGCCTGTGTTCTTAGGAGCTAGTCATCTAGCAGGGAAGGCAAAGAAATAGACACCTCACCAGAAAGCCCTGGAGCAAATGCTGTGCTGGGGGTGTGGATAAAGCACTGCTAAAGGTAGAAGGCACAAAGGAGGAAGTTCTCAAAGACCTTTATTCCTAGGAGGTTTAAGGACAGGTGTCCTCTGTAGAAAACCATCACTGATAAACAATTTCAGCAAATTCTCAGGATACAAAAATCAATGTACAAAACTCACTGGCATTCCTATACACCAACAATAGTTAAGCCAAGAGCCAAATCAGGAACACAATCCCATTCACGATTGCTCCTGTGTTAGGTGCATATATATTTAGGATAGTTAGGTCTTCTTATTGAATTGAACCCTTTACCATTATGTATTGCCCTTCTTTGTCTTTTTTGATCTCTGTTGGTTTAAAGTCTGCTTTGTTGGAAACTAGGATGGCAACCCCTGCTTTTTTCTGTTTTCCATTTGCTTGGTAGATTTTTCTCCATCCCATTACTTTGAGCCTATGTGTGTGACTGCATGTGAGATGGGTCTCTTGAAGACCACATACCAATGGGTCTTGGTTCCTTATCCAGCTTGCCACGCTGTGCCTTTTAATTGGGACATTTACCCATTTACATTCAAGGTTAGTATTGATATGTGTGGATTTGATTCTGTCATTATGATGTTAGCTGGTTTTTACGCAGACTCGTATATGTGGTTGCTTCATAGTGTCACTAGTCATGTATTTAAGTGTGTTTTTGTAGTTGCTGGTAATGATCTTTCCATAGTTAGAGCTTCCTTCAAGATCTCTTATAAGGCAGGTATTCTGGTAACGAATTCCCTAGGCATTTGTTTGTCTGAAAAGGATCGCTGTTTCTCCCCTTATAAAACTTAGTTTGACCAAGTATAAAATTCCAGGTTGGCATTTCTTTTCTTTAAGAATATTGAACATTGGCCCTCAATCTTTTCTGGCTTATAGAGTTTCTGCTGAGAGGTCTGCTGTTAGTCTGATGGGCTTCTCTTTGTAGGTGGTTTGACCTTTCTCTCTTTCTCTGCCTTTAACATTTTTTCTTTCTTTTTGACCTTGGAGAATCTAATGATGATGTATCTTGGGGATGATCTTCTTGTGAAATATCTTACTGGGGTTCTCTGCATTTCCTGAATTTGAATGTTGGCCTCTCTCCATAGTTTGGGGAAGTTCTTATGGATGATATCCTAAAATACGTTAGCTACTTACACTCTCCCCATCTCTTTCAGGGACGCCTATGAGTCATATATTTGGTCTCTTTACATAATTCTATATTTCTTGGAGCTTTTGTTCATTCCTTTTTATTCTTTTTTCTCTATTCTTTCCTGACCGTGTTATTTCAGAAAGCCAGTTTCCAAGCTCTGAGATTCTTTCCTCAGGTTGATCTATTCTGTTATTAATACTTCGTTTGCATTATGAAATTCTTGTAGTGTGTTTTTCAGCTCTATTAGCTCAGTTACATTCTTTTCTATACTGGCTAATTTTGTCTGTCAGCTCTTGTATCATTTTATTGTGATTCTTAGCTTCCTTCGATGGGGTTTCAACATTTTCCTAAAGCTCGATGATTCAGGACCCTTGCCAGAGCAATGGTGTGGTCATTTGGAGGAAAGACGGCACTCTGGCTTTTTAGTTGTCAGGGTTTCTGCACTGGCTCTTTGTCATCTTAGTGGGCCGATGTTTCTTCAGTCTTTGGGTGGGATTTTCCCCCTTTTATCCTATTTGAGGACCTTGAGGGTTTGATTGTGGTGTAAGGTGGATTTAGCTGACTGGCTTCATTTCTGGAAGATTTTAGAAGGCCAGTGCTCAGCTCCCAACTCCTGGACTGTGTGCTCTAACTCTGAGGGACTTGTAGCAGGCCCCAACTTTGTTCTCTGGCTCCTTGAGTTTAGGAATTCACTGGGCTGGGGGTGCTGAGGCACTTCTAGACTGCTGGGCACTACACTGTGATGGATGGTGTCAGCCAAAGCATTTTGCAATGTGATAGCTATGGGATCCATCCTTGTTGCATGTGCCTGCAGTGGCAGTATGGTGGGGTGCATGCTTGGTGGCTCTGGCAGGGTGCTAGTGGCTGCCAGAGTGCCTGCCTCCATGGGTGCATTCACTATGGCAGAGGCAGCATGGCTGTGGGGGTTGGGAGGGTCTGATGGCAGCTGTGCACATGGTCGTGGTGCTGGTGGTGGTGTGAGCATGGGGGCAGGGTGCTGGCAGGCACAGGTCTGTGTGTTTTCTCTGTGTGCCATAGGCAGGGGTGGTTACTCAGGGTTGGGGAGGGTCCACGGTTCTCTGCGTCTAGTTTCGCTCCTGCGGCAGTGTTTGCAGAAGGGCAGGGTGCTGGTGGGGGTGGGGCTGTCTGACTCTGAGCCCACCAAGGCTCCAATTGCAACGGCAGTCAGGTTAGGGGAGGTGAGGGTGGCGTGTACTCCTGCTGCAGCAGTGGCAGGGCAGGTTACATGCACACAGGTGCACTGGTGGGGCAAGGAAGGCAAAACTTTCCTGTGCAGACATGTGCTGGCAAAGTGATGTGGGGGTTTGCCATGGATCCAGGGGAAGGCTGCAGTGTGGGGAGGGAGCAAGTGGGCTGGTGAGTGGCCATGGGGGCCACCCTGGTGGAGCTGTCCACCGGACAGGCAGGATCTGCCCGCATAGAAGTTGTGATGTGAGCTCCCAGGGAACCTGAGGCTGCCCTGCAAGCAGGCATGGCCAGGCTGGGACCCTGGGAGAGGCCAGGTTCAGATCAGACTGGTGCCATTTGATATGCAAGACCACTATGCAGAGTTCAGGTCTGACAGTTCCCCTAGGGTTAAAGTCTCCTATGGGTGCAAATTGAGCCAAGGGAGATGGGTGTCCCTGGCTGTGCTGTGCTACACATACTCCCACACCAAACCCTCTGGGCTCGATTTCAGCTACTATGCTGCTCCGACCACTTCTCTAAGCAGCTCTCCCTGCCAACTCGGGTGTCCGTGGTGGTCAAGGGATCTTCTCCTGCCAGGATTCCAGACGCCCATGGTGAGAGTGGGTTGCTCCTTGCCAGTTCAACTCACTCATTCCCCCAGAGTTGTCGGGGGCCAGGAGTGAGTCCCAGTGCGTGGTGCCCCATGCAGTGTTCCCAGTTTCCTCCCGCTTCAGCCCAGCTTCTGTGTCCTCCCCTGTGCCCCCAGTTCATTCTCAGTGCCTTCCCTCTGAAGGTCTTTGAGGAGTGCGCCAGTCAACCCAGTCCCTTGGTGGCAGCTCTTCCACCTGGCTGTGTCTAGTTGGCCATCTTGCCCTCTCTCCCTACTTATTTGTTTGTTCTTTCAACAAACACTTATTGAACAATGTCAGGCAGAATAATTGTTAATTTTATGTGTCAACTTGATTGGACCACAGGGTACTCAGATATTTGGTTAGATAACATTCTAATATATATGTGTGTGTGTGTGTATGTATATATGTATGTATTTTGTTTTTTGAGACAGAGTCTTGCTCTGTCGCCCAGGCTGGAGTGCAGTAGTGCAATCTCGGCTCACTGCAAGCTCCACCTTCTGTGTTCAAGTGGTTCTCCTGCCTCAGCCTCCAGAGCAGCTGGGACTACAGGCGTGCGCCACCACACTTGGCTCAATTTTTGTATTTTTGGTAGAGACAGGGTTTCACTGTGTTAGCCAGGATGGTTTCGGTCTCCTGACCTCGTGATCCACCTGCCTCGGCCTTCCAAAGTCCTGGGATTACAGGCGTGAGCCACCGCACCTGGCCAGTTAGACAATATTCTAACCAAATATTGATGTTTTTCTGAGGGAGTTTCTGGGTGAAATTAACATTTTTAACATTTTAATTTAATTTCTATTGTTACATTTCTATAAATGTATGATGTACAAGTATAATTTTGTTGTATGCATCGATTGCAGAGTGGTGAAATCAGGGTTTTTAGGGTATCCATCACTCAAATAATCAACATTGTACCCAGTAAGTGGGATTACCATTTGAATAGATGGCCTGAGGAAAGTAAATTATTCCCCCGATGTGGATGGACCTTTTCTAAACCGTTGAAAGCCTACATGGAACAAAAGCCCAAATAAGAAGAATCCTTTCTCTGTGTCTGATTGTCTTCCAGCTGGGATGTCAGTCTTCTCCTGCCTTCTGACTCAGGTTCTGACTGGAACTGTCGCCATCAGCTCTCCTGGGTCTGGACTTCTCAGCCTTCATACACGTGAGCCAATTTCTTATAACTAATCTCTCTTTCTGTACACACACACATACAGCTTATTGGTTCTGCTTCTCTGACAACCTTGACTAATACAGGAATTATTCTATGCACCAAGATAAAGTGAATAAGAAAGTAATGCCCCTGCTCTCACCGACCTTACATTTTTATAATAAACACAGCAAACAAACAAATGAACAAGAATGATATCAAATCATGCACAAGCTTGTGCAGAGAATTAAACAAGATAATATGGTGGTAAGTGACTGGCTGGCTCTTTGAGATTGAGTGATCATGGAAAGTCTTTTTGGGGAGGTGACATTTACACTGAGCTTTGATGACAAAACATTAGCCTGCTGGGGCCGGGCTTGGTGGCTCATACCTGTAATCCTAGCACTTTGGGAGGCTGAGGCAGGCGGCTTGCCTGAGCTCAAAGTTTGAGACCAGCCTGGGCAACATGGTGAAATCTTGTCTCTAAAAAAAAATTAGCAAGGCATGGTGCGTGGTGGTGGATGCTATAGTCCCAGCTACTCGGGAGGCTGAGGCAGGAGAATCACTTGAACCCAGGAGGTGGAGGTTGCAGTGAGCCAAGATCATGCCACTGCACTCCAGCCTGGGCAACAGAGTTTTTTTTTCTCAAAAAAAAAAAGAAAATTAGCCTGCTGGAAGACCTGGGGGTAAAAGCTTCCCAACAGGGAGAACAGTAAGTGCAAAGGCTCTGAGGTGGGAATAGGCGTGGCGTGAGTAACAAAGGCCAAAGCGACTAGGATCTAGTGAAAAAGAAGCAAGGGGGTAGAAAATGGGGCCAAAGATTTGTCAGAACCCAGGTAATGTAGAGTTTTGTAAACTGTAAGCCAGAGAGAGTTTGAAATACATTGTAATGATAATGAAAAGCCATTGACAGTTTGGGTTCCAGGTAGTAATAGGACCTAATATGAATTTTAAAAATATCACTCTGGCTGCTGTGTAAGTACTGAACCATAGGACTTGCAAGATGACAGTGGGTCCATGTTTCCATTACTCTCTGCTTCTCCCCAACACCCTACTAAAATGACCATTCAGAAATTTAAATAAAAGGGTAAAACCCATAAGTACGATGAGAATTAAAGAGGACATGATGGCAACACTACTTCAGAAGCTGAAAAACAGATGGATGAGTGGTATCTGATTTGTCAGCTCCAAGAAAGAACCTGACTTGTCAGGTATGAGGTGACAGTGGGAGAAGGAGAGATTCTGATTTGTTCTGTAGATACCCTCCCCTCCAAAGCTCTTGCAAAGGCTCAGAGATCACCAAGGTCAGGTGCCTCTGGAAATGAGGTCGAGGTGAACGTTGAAGCATTGGTTGATGGTCAGTTTAAGAAGCAAATAGACTTGCAAATTGATTCTGTCATTCCATGCAGTCATTCCATGTCCTTCCTGCCCTCTCCAGAAGACTGAAGATTCCTTCTTTGAAGGGGTGAAAACTGAGGGTCTCTAGAGTTACCCAGGCACAGTGGGAGAAGAGGTACCAGAATGAAAACAGGCGAATTAAATGAAAGTTTACATAGCATATGAGTTCTTAGAAAGTTGACAGCAAAACTTATAACCCTCAGGCAGGATATTAGAAGAGCTTTTTCTGGGGAAACTGTACTAGTCTAAGAAAAGAAGTTCAGATACTGACATGGGGATTCCCAAAGAAATAGTCTGAATAGATCACCTTGTGGGGAGGTCTATAGTTATGTACAGTTAGCCAGCTTTTTAGCACCTCATTTAAATATTCACAGACTGCCAAGGATCACCAGACATTTGGGCTCCATTTTTATATTATAATATAAATTATTAAAGCCAAACAAATGCACAAACAGAACAAAGTATCATGGAGGAGGTTTCCCTATAAGAAAAAGAAAATGCAAAATCAGACAAAAAGTTATTTATACTAATTTCCCTGAAAAGATAAAAGAAGATAATGCATCTGTGGATCAGGGATAGAATGCTAGAAAATAGAAACCTTTAGAAAACAAAAAGATCTTGGGACCTATACCCACCGCCATAGCTGTGATTAAAAACGTCACAACAAAACAAAAATCTACTCAGTGGAATGATTCAAAGGAAAAACTGAGGAACTCTTCCTGGAAATAGAGCAAACGAAAAGATTAGGCTGTGTGCAGTAGCTCACACCTATAATCCCAGCACTTTGGGAGGCTGAGGCAGGCAGATCACTTGAGGCCAGGAGTTCAAGACCAGCCTGACCATTATGGCAAAACCTCATCTCTACTAAAAACACAAAAATTAGCCACGTGTGGTGGTGTGCACCTGTAGTCCTAGCTACTTGGGAGGCTGAGGCATGAGAATTGCTTGAACCTGGGAGGTGGAGGTTGCAGTGAGCCAAGATTGCACCATTGCACTCCAGCCTGGGTGACAGAGCGAACTCTGTCAAA
>NW_012117377.1:4894657-4912471 GCF_000951035.1 Colobus angolensis palliatus | reverse complement strand
GCCTCAGCCTCCTGAGTAGCTGGGATTACAGGCACCCACCACCATACCCAACTAATTTTTATAGTTTTAGTAGAGATGGGGTTTCACCATGTTGGCCAGGGTGGTCTCGAACTCCTGACCTCAAGTGATCCACCTGCCTCAGCCTCCCACCCTATATATCTGTCCATCTATTCATCCGTCCGTCCATCCATCCATCCATCCTTTTATCCACATGCCCATTTTACAAAAGGTGAAAATGTGTCTTAGCAGACTTAGAGAGGTTAGTAAGTAGCTCCAGGTCACAGTCAGCAGAGGGAGAAGCCAGAGTGAGCTGAAGCAGTTCAACTCTGAACCCGAAGCCCTGATCCCTCTCATCTGTTGCATGTGAAAGGGCAAGTGAGAGGAAAGGGTGAAAGGAGCAGGTAACAGACCTGAGGGAACATTAGGTATTCTCTGAAGATTGCTTCTACCTTTGAGACTGGTGTTGCCTGGCTGACCTTGGCAGATGTGATTTAAAGAGCTGTCTGCTCACGGACCGCGGTAGAAAACTGCATGAATGGAGGGAACCCTGGTTCAAACTGTTCTTGACAGGCACTCCCAGAGCTACTAAGAGAAGAAAGGGAACTAGCACCGAGTCCCTAGCTTTAAACGCCACCTTCTCAGAGGACCTTTTATTAAAGGCCTTGAGAGTTACATACGTCAGGTGGCTGGTCCCTGGGGCACTGTCTCCAACAGCATGTTTAGTGTATTTAGAACATCTTCCCTTGACATTTTCTTTTGAGTAACTTCAGAACTATCTTGTATAATATCTCTCTATGAATTTATTTGAAAATAATCTGGAGAAGAGTTTGGTTTTATTTTTTAGCTTTTATTATTTTTTCTTGACACAAGGGAAATAGCATCCCTTTACCCAAGCACCCCATTTTTAAACTCCACCCTATACGTCACATCAGATTTTCACATAGACATTACTGTTATTGTTATTTTATTTTATTTTATTTATTATTATTTTTTTGAGATAGAGTCTTGCTCTGTCACCCAGGCTGGAGTGCAATGGCATGGTCTCAGCTCACTGCAACCTCTGCCTCCTGGGTTCAAATGGTTTTACTGCCTCAGCCTCCCAAGTAACTGGGATTATAGGCACCTGCCACCACACCTGGCTAATTTTTGTATTTTTAGTAGAGACAGGGTTTCACCATGTTGGCCAAGCTGGTCTCGAACTCCTGACCTCAAGTGATCCACTCACCTCGCCCTCCCAAAGTGCTGGGATTACAGGTGTGAGCCATCATGCCCAGCTGACATTATTGTTAATTTTATAAAAATATAATCTTTTCTCTTTGAAGAAAGTTGGAAAAAAATTAGAAAATTACAAACAAGAAAACTAAAGCCACCCAAATTCTACCACCTAGAGACAACCACTACTTATAACTGTGTGGATGCGAGCCTCTTTGTACACGTGACAACTCCTTGAGGGTGTGGTCAGGAGCTTCATCTACAATTCTCTAGCCCCATTCAGGGCCCTGGCACAGCTGACACTCAAGACATGTTTGCCAAAGCTTCAGTTAGGCGTGTAGTATTTAAGTAAAAAGTATATTTAAAAATGTAAAAAGAGCTAGCCCACTTGGGTAGAGAGATGAGGAATCTTTGAAAAGTCCGTATGTCAATTTTAAATCACTAAGCACATTTTCAAGATCCTTTCACGGTCCTCCACCACATTGTTCCTTTTCCAGAGCTTATTCCCTATGATGGGCAGCGTTCTCTTTGGGGTCTCCTGCAGCATGAGCTCACTGGGCTCATTCCCACTTTTGAGGCTTCCCTTATCTAGAATGCTCTTTCCTCATGCTATTTTGCATATCTACAGCCTATCCATTCTTCTAGTTTCAGCTCAAGTCCAATCTTCTCTCTACGCATCCCTGTTACTTGGCTTCATTTATTTGTCTTTCTCTTCTGGATTCTGCAGCCCATACAACCTATAGCTTAGCCCTTCCTTGCGGGCTGACTTGAATCATCTACCATCATCATTGCACCTAGGTTTGCCTTCCTTCTTAGCGGAGGGCTAGGCACAAGGCAGATAGTCAATACAAATAAACGTATATTTTAGAGCATTTACTCAGAACTGTTACAACAGCTCCTAGGTTTGGGAGGTAGTTCTCTTCTCTTCTCTTCTCTTCTCTTCTCTTCTCTTCTCTTCTCTGCCTCTCTCTCTTTCTCTGTCTCTTCTTCTTCTTCTTCTTTTTTTTTTTGAGATGGAGTCTCGCTCTGTCACCCAGGCTGGAGTGCAATGGCATAATCTCGGCTCACTGCAACCTCCACTTCCCAGGTTCAAGTGATTCTCCTGCCTCAGCCTCCAGAGTAGCTGGGATTACAGGTCCCCGCCACCACCCCTGGCTAATTTTTTTTTTTTTTTTTTTTAATTTTTAGTAGCGACAGTATTTCATCATGTTGGCCAGGCTGGTCTCAAACTCCTTACCTCAGGTGATCTGCCTGCCTGGGCCTCCCAAAATGTTGGGATTGCAGGCATGAGCCACCAAGCACAGCCGGAGGTAGTTTCTAGGTAGTTCTGAGATGGAGTCTAAAAATTTTCAAGGAAGTGGAATTCCAGCTACTGGGCTTTGGGGTGACTTTTTGGATAGAGCACAAAGGAGATATGAAATAGAGAGCTGGATTCAGGAGGCTGAGGTAGGAGGATTGCTTGAGCCCAGGAATTCGAGGCTGCAGTGAACTGTGATCCTGTCACTGCACTCCAGCCTGGACAACATAATGAGACCCTATCTCTACAGAAATTTTCTGAAAATTAACCAGGCATGGTGACCCATGCCTATAATCCTAGCTACTTGGAAGACTGAGGTGGGATGATCACGTGAGCCCAGGAGTTCAAGGCTGCAGTGAACTATGATCACACCACTGCACTCCAGCCAGGGCAACAGAGCAAGACCTTGTGTCTAAAAATGAAAAAAAAAAAAAAAAAGAAATACAGAGCTGGCTTATGTGGAGCCTGTGGACTAAGCACAGGCTAAAACCTGTGTGAGTTGCAAAGGGCAGCTCATCTTCTGAGCACAGAAGAGGATGAGAGAGCTGTCAAGTAAGCAGGAGAACAGCACAGTCATGCAATCTAATGTAGGAACTTTGTACACGGAAATGTTTCCTTAAGCTCTTAGAAAACAATTTCCACAGGAACAGATATTTCATGCTGAGTCTGAACTAGGGAGGTTTGCAGGGTGAGAAGAATGAACCCACTTGCCTGACAGGCCAACCCTGACTTGCACCTGGGTCATTCGCTCTTGTGAAATGGAAGACCTGGCCGGGTGCGGTGGCTCACACCTGTAATCTCAGCACTTTGGAAGGCTGAGGCAGGAGGATCACCTGAGGTCAGGAGTTTGAGACCAGCCTGGTCAACATGATAAAACCCCATCTCTATTAAAAATACAAAATAATAATAATAATAATAATAAAATTAGCCAGGTGTGGTGGTGCATGCCTGTAATCCCAGCTACCCAGGCGACTGAGGCAGGAGAATCACTTGAACCCTGGAGGCAGAGGTTGCAGTGAGCTGAGATCGTGCCACTGCACTCCAGCCTGGGTGACAGAAGGAGACTCCGTCTCAAAAGCAAACAAACAAACAAACAAACAACAAACAAACGCAAGACCTGACCACTAGGGAGAAAGCTGGTACCACTTCTTAGCTCCTCTCTTATTTTGCAATTACCCCTACAAATGGGTATGTAAATTTAACAGCAACACAAAGGTGTCAGCTGAAGAAGCCCAGGCTGCCTCCCCAGCTTGTTTTCAATCAGGCTTTATGAAAGTTTCTCTTAAAGGCTCCATCCTTACCACTCACTGACACTAATCTGTGGTGGTTTGAGTTGACAGGTTCTAAGATGGTCTTTACTTATAATGCCTTTTCTTCCACACTCCTTCTGTAAGATATTTCACCTCCCAAAGTCGGTAGTTTGCTCCCAGGCCGATGCTCAGCGTGTGGAACTTGAGGAGCTGCGGTGACATCCTGGAGCCACATGGAAGGTGGCTCTTCAGGGGCGACTGCTGGCTGTGTTACCACCAGGGGACCCCGGGCACAGCTTGAAGCCTGGAGACAGGGAGCTGAGAGGCACCTGTGGTTAGAAAAGCATTTCCTGTATCAACGGGCTTCAGGGGAAATTACCAGAGTAAATGTGGTGAATTCAATCGATTCCACCACAGGAGCTTCCTTCTGGTCTCTTTGTGTGTGCGTTTGAATGAGACAACAAATTAACTGTTCACATATGAAGAGTCAACAGATAACTTATAAGATACCATATTGCTATCTTTGGAAGAAGCTTCCAGAAGCAGTTACTCCAAGACTCCTGCTGGCCTTCTGGCCTTGAGAGACGGAGCGGGAGCAGATACTGACCTGGACATTTTCTCTGAGCCTGGGATGCGTTTGTGGTTGTTTGAAATCTCCGAATATCTGCCTTCCTTCAATACCTATTTCTTGAGTGCCAAGCGCAGGGCACTGTCCTGGTGGTGACAGTGGTGGTGTGTGTGTTGGGATAGAGTCGGGGGAAGTAGAAAATGTATAAAATACCTCTGCCCTTGAGGACCTTGATTAGTAGGGGAGATGAGACACATCCACCCAGCTCTCATGGCAAGCAGAATTCATTTTGTGAGGTTTAGGGAGGTAAAGTGCTGTGGGATGTCTTAGGCAGTTTGGGCTGCTATAACAAAAATACCTTAGCTAGCTGTGGTGGCATACCCGAAGTCTCAGCTGCTCAGGAGCCTGAGCTTGGGGATCCCTTGAGCCCAGAAATTTGAGACTAGCCTGGGCAACATGGCAAGACTTCCTCTCCACAAAAAAATAAAAAGTAGAAAATTAACAAAAGTATCTTAAACTGGGTGGCTTATAAACAACAGACATTTATTTCTCACTTTTAGAGACTGGGAAATCCACGATCAAGGTACTGGTAGAGTTGGTGTTTGGTGGGGGCTCGATTTCTGGTTCAGAGATGATGCTTTCTCTCTGTGTCCTCACATGGTGGAAGGGCCTCTTTGGGGTCTCTTTATTAAGGACACCAATCCCATTCATGAGGTCTCCATCCTCCAGACCTAATTACCTCCTAAAGACCCCACCTCCTAGTGCCATTGCTTTGGGAGTTAGGATTGTAACATATGAATTTTGGGGGAGGGCACAGACGTATTGGGGTCAGGATGAGAGAGTGGTGCTGAGGTTGGAGATTCTGGAAAAGGTGGCATTTGAGCATGGCTTTGAAAGAATTTCAAAAAGGTTTTGGGGATTGATGTGAACAAATGCAGGTCAAATAAAGCTCCAAGGTGTGAAACCCAGAACAACCTCTAGCCGAAGAGGGTACAATGTGGAATAGTGGGTGAGGAGCATGGACTCCAGAATCAGGCAGCCTGGGTTCCAATTCTCCCTCTACCAACTCTGGCTGTGTGACTGTGAGAAGATCACTTCACATCTCTCGGCTAAAGTGTCCTCATTTGTATGGAAACCCCTAACACTGCCCATAGTGTCTCACAGGTCTTGTTCATGATCAGTTAGGAAACCATCTTGGCTTTGACGATGATGGGTGCCTCAGCATCCACGGGATTTCCCTTCTTTCCCGGTCAGGTCTCCAGACTGGACTTCAACAGTACTGGGGAGCCCCTTCTCTTGCTGCCTTCCTCCTCTGATCTTTTCTCTTCCTTGGTCCACTCTTGGCACCTCAGAGTCCCAGCTCCCTCTAGCAGGTGCTTCCCATCTTGATGACCAGTGTTTCTAGATTCAGATCTGTAGGTCAGAGTGGCCTTAGGTGTAAATGCTTAGGTGTAGATGCTCTGTAAATTATAGCATCTGCAAGATAAGCCAACTTTTCTTGCTGATGTTGGTCAGATCCTCACAGACATTAACATTCACAGAATCTCTCACTATCATACTAAGTTAGACCCTGCTTCCACTCAGGGGTGAGGAAGGGGAGTGATGAAGGGAACCAGAATTGTGTTTTTCCACACAAAAAATAGAGAGAAGGAAAGTGCTTGCCTTAGAGAGGCTTTGTAGGAATCAAATGAGATAATGCAGGCAAAGCACAGTGCCAAGCACAGAGGAATCTTTTAACAATGATTATTATTAGTGGTATTATAGCTATAGCTATAACCCAAGGGTCTACTCTGTGGGGACTAGAGGACCTTGGACAGTTGTGATGGCTCAGTGCTAAAATTTTTCTAGAATCTCTCCTGTACCTATGCTAGGCCCCTTGTTAGCAGCTTTACCTAAGCTATTTCTAAAAACTATAATGGTTAGTATTGCATTCATAAATATTTTATTATTTTTGTTTGCACACAGCCTTATATGTTTACAAACAACTTGACTCTGGCCAGCTTTAGCCAGAGGTGTTTTTTCAGGAAGCATTGAGGTCTCCCATAGAATCCTAACAGCTGGACCACAAGATTCAGGAGGGGTCAGAGCCTGGGCAACACCAGGGACCTGAGCAGCAGGACTTTGTACATCTTCTCCCCAAAAGGTCACTATGAATATGACTTTAATTCCGACTTTCTGGTCCCAGTTTCCTCATCTGCAAGCAAAGGTGATAATATTACTAGTACATTGTACATAGATGTGTTCTGAGGATGTAAACAAGTTAATAGAAAAGAGTGCTTAGAACAGTGTTTGGTGCACAGTAAACCCTATCTGTTTGCATTACTATTATTATTATTATTTTGCAGCAAAGATTCTCAGGTTTCTGCCTTTCTGTACAAACATCCAATTTCCAGGAAAGAGAATTGAGTTGTCTTATATTGGGCCAGGTGTCGCCTCGGGCTGAGTCGGGTTGTAGCATATGGGTAGTGATATGCTTAGGCCTTGTGTCCCCACACAAATCCATCTTGTATTATAATCCCCATAATCCCCATGCATCAAGGGAGAGACCAGGTGGAGGTAATTGGCTCATGGGGGCAGTTTCCCCCGTGCTGTTCTCATGATAGTGAGTGAATTCTCTTGAGATCTGATGGTTTTATAAGCGTTTGGTAGTTCTTCCTGCGTTCATTCTCCTTCCTGCCGCCCTGTGAAGAGGCTGCCTTGCTTCGCCTTCACCTTCTACCATGATTGTAAGTTTCCTGAGGCCTCCCCAGCCATGCTGAATTATGAGTCCATTAAACCTCTTGCCTTTATAAATTACCCAGTCTTGGGCAGTTCTTTACAGCAGTGTGAAAACAGACTAATACATAATACAGGTGGGAAGATTACTTGGTACAGTCATGACCCCTTGGGACCCATACCCCTGTGTTTGCAGAGAGGGCAGCCCCCATAGAGGCTGTCTACTGCAGTCACTAGTCCCATTTTACAGACAAGGCAACTGAAGGTCAGATATATCTGCCTTCATGCTCAAGGTCACATTGAGTCATCAGTGAAATGTAGAACCTAGATTGAAATGTAAGTTTCTGTGCCTCCGAAAGCCCACATCCTCCCCATCTACAGTCTACTGTGTTCCCTTGTGTCCTTCTAAGCCATTCTCATCAAGTATCTTTGAATCAAACTCATGACGTGGCAAACTCACTTGGAGACACAGTAAGTGATGAAGGATAGCAAGAAGACAACGATATGCTAATACCTACTTCACAGTAAACTGAAGAGAGAAAACCTGAAGTTCACTTTCCTATTTTAAATTAGCTTACACAGGCCATTAAGCCAGTAATAATAGAGTTTTAGATTTTTGGACAGAGTGTACAATAGCCAGAACTTATTGTTATGCAAATGAAAGCCAGACATTCAAGGTAAAATCCCCTGGGTCCAACTTAAAACTAACCTTGTTGCCAACAACAGCCATATAAGGAAGGATGAAAAAAACTTTTAGGCATTCATCTTGGCTTTATTTCACCATATAATTATCTTCTATATGCTGTCTATTTGTGATGAAACCATCTATTTAGTTTCTTAAAATAAAAAAAATTGTCAAGAAGGAGAAGTTGTCTTGGCTTTGAAGCTGGTACTAATGATGGGTCTTTTTTATTATGAAAATCGTTATCTCAGTGTAACTCTGTCCCTTTCTTTTAATTATATAAACACAGCTCATCCAGTCTGATGGTGGCGTCACAGTGAACGGATTTTAGGAGGCTGTGTAGAAAATCCTGCGAGTTCTGGAGGTCCATGGGTTATTTTACAATTTTTGGTTTTGCCAAAGAATATTCTTGAACGGCAGATCACAAAAGGACACAGACGTGTGCTTCTCTAAACACCCTTTGCTTTACCAATCCACTGAACGTTCCTTACAGGCGGAGATTGTGTCTCTGTTGCTTATGATTTTAACCCCAGTTCCTGACCAAAAGTTATGTGCTCAGGCAGTATTTCTCAAAGTGAGTTGGATTCCAGGTACTTTGGCTTCGATGACCATTGTCATCACTATCATGCGGATAAATAGCCAGATAGGCCAGTTACGATGATCAGTATTTGGGGGGCATGCCAACTAAGGCTGAAAAAGGTCAATTTACTTGTCCCCAAATCAAAAAGTCAACAAGTGAAAAAACAGAGGCTGGAATCCAGGGCTCAGGCCTCCAAACTAGATAGTGCTAGTCTCTCTTGGTCTCTGTTTCTCAGTCTCTGACAGCAGGAATGGCATATGGGGTGCCTTGTTTCTGCCTCCTACACCAGATGGGAGTGACACCAAAAGTCTTGGAAGATGATCTTTAGTCTGCGTGAAATCCTCATAGGATTGTTCCAATAGGAAAATATTTAAAAATTAATAATAAAAAGATATTTGGAGTGGATTAAGATATCTAGCTCTCAAATATTGCCTGTTCTTACTTATAAGTGGGAGCTAAATGATAAGAGCTTACAAACACAAAGAAGGAAATAACATCCCACTTGAGGATGGAGGGCGGGAGAAGGGAGAGGAGCAGAAAAGATCACTATTGGGTACTGGGCTTAATACCTGGCTGATGAAATAATCTCTCCAGCAAACCCCCGTGACACATGTTTATCTATGTAACAAACCTTCACATGTACTCCCAAACCTAAAATAAAGTAAAAAAAAACCAAAAAAAACAAAAAAAACAAAAAACTTAGCTCCCCAAAGCAAGCCAGCATTTATTTCCTAAACCCAGAGTACGGACATTCATTATGATTTCATGGGTTTTTTTCTTTGTAAGATATCATTAGGCTCCTATTTTGTTTATAACTTTAAGATGATCAATAACAAACAACCCCATGGTGCCCCCTAACCATTTTGTCTATTGAATTGAATTCTGAACTCATGACAAATGTATCTAAACTCCAAACACTATCACATTGCTTAAGAAAATATTTATCCTTCCCAATCTCCAGCCCCAGCTTCTTGAATTTTTTTGCCCTCTTCACAGAACACGTTTCTAATTCTCTTTCCGTCTTGATGTTATTTCCTCCCCTAATTCCTCTAAGTCTGGATTATATTTATGGCATACTCAAGGAGCAGTTGTGTGTGTGCTAGAGATGGCTTATACTGGCTTGCTAGAAACAATTGTTAAATTTTCAGGAATTTTGCAAGTTGGTTATGAAACCCAGCCATGATAAAAAAAGTAAAATTGCGTAAACTTATAGTCTTTACATATTATTCATATATGTTTATGTTATTTAACATATTACAACAGGTAATAAATATGTAAAACATCACTTTTTAAATTTTTATTTATTTTTATTTTTGAGACTGGGTCTCGCTCCCTTGCCCAGGCTGGAGTGCTGTGCGTGATCTCGGCTCACTGCAGTCTTCGCTTCCTGGATTCAAGCAATTCTCCGTGCCTCAGTCTCCTGAGTAGCTGGGATTACAGGAGCCCACCACTACGCCTGGCTAATTTTTGTATTTTTAGTAGAGATGGGGTTTCACCATGTCGGCCAGGCTGGTCTTGAACTCCTGACCTCAGGTGATCCACCCACCTCAGCCTCCCAAAGTGCTGGGATTACAGATGTGCAATCCTGCCGTGCCAGGCCAAACTCATCACTTTCTAGTGATTGGACTACATTTTGTTGCAATCTATGCTCTTGGGTTTTTTGTCTATTGTGTCGTATCTGTACAGCAGAATTTCTCTCTAAAGATGTGCTGCTGTCTATCCCTTCCCAGTTCTGTGTTCAGTGATGTCACATTGGTAACTTGAAATTGGTCTTGGTAGGCATATTGTCACTGTGGGAATTGACACTGTACAACGCAAGGATTTTGTCTTTGTAGAGACGGCTGTTAAACATTTGTCAGCACACACGGAGTGCGGTGGTGAGGCTGGAGTCATTGAAGAATGGCATGGTAAGCTTTGAGTCTCCGTCAAGCATCGTGTCACCCTGGGTAAATTGCCCAATCTCTCTGAACTCTAGTTTCCTTGTCTGTAAAATGGATTTGTTGTGAGAGTCAAACAGTAGAATGCCTGTAAGACATACTACAATTCTTTCTTCCCTCATCCATGGAATATGCTTAAAAAAAGATTACTATTGCAATTGTTAATACGGCAGTCTTCTCTTTTTGTAGCAGGAAGGAAATCTGTCTTTTCCAAGATAGCCGCGGCTGCTTTTGTCATCTGCAGAAGCAGCAAACTTTGTTTTATGGGTAGGTATTTCTGTTGTTTAAGAATATGAGTTGATGCAGCTTGAGAGGACCTTTTATGGACAAAAAGTGAAACGCCTCCTTGACACAACCTATTTGGGTGACATTAAGTACAAGATAGAACTGACTTCATCTGCATGATAAAGGGAGAAGAATTTTGAGATCCCATGGCAATTCAGGAAGTAGGACTGAAAGCAAAAGCAGAAACGTGTAGAGAATGAGAGAGCTCTGAGTAGTGTGCAGGCAGGGTAGGCAAAGGGGGCTACAAACAGGGAAGCAGATGAGGACTGCAGAGAAATCCATTCAAGGAGAAACTTTCCAAGGTTGGGGTAGGGTGGGATGTCCAGCTGCCAAGGTGAAGTTGTTCTTGGTCTTGGTTTCATCTTCTGCCATTACTGCCAAACCTAATAGAAGTGTGGGACAGGGCCAGGCGCGGTGGCTCATGCCTGTAATCCCAGCACTTTGGGAGGCTGAGGCGGGTGGATCATGAGGTCAGGAGATGGAGACCATCCTGGTCAACATGGCAAAACCCCGTCTGTGCTAAAATACAAAAACTAGCCGGGCTGTAGTCCCAGCTACTCAGGAGGCTGAGGCAGGGGAATCGCTTGAACCCAGGAGGCAGAGCTTGCAGTGAGCTGAGATCGCGACAATGCACTCCAGCCTGGTGACAGAGCAAGACTCCATCTCAGAAAAAAAAAAAAAAAGTGTGGGACATTGTGTTCATAGAGCTTTGGGGAGTCAGTACAAACCAATTAGAAAGGATATAGAAGATTTAGTGGAAGGAAAAGTTGTAATAAACATAAGCTACACTCCACTCCCCTAATTTTCTGGGAATCTACAGAAATCTTAATGGGAGCACTGGGTTTCCCGTAGAATATAATATTCGTTGAATATCATTATTTAAGAATTCAATAGATAGAATATTCTACCCGTGGCTGGAGAGTCAAGGTCCAGGACAGTTGATCTCAAATGGACTGCACATGGAAATTGGAGCCATTTTACTGAACTATTAAAGGAAAGTCTGGAAGGCTCAGAAGACATTTAGGCAGCAGATTTTTTTTTTTTTTTTTTTTTTGAGATGGAGTCTCACTCTGTCGCCCAGGCTGGAGTGCAGTGGCACGATCTCAGCTCACTGTAAGCTCTGCCTTCCGGATTCATGCCATTCTCCTGCCTCAGCCTCCCAAGTAGCTGGGACTACAGGTGCCCACCACCACGCCTGGCTAATTTTGTTTTTGTATTTTTAGTAGAGACGGAATTTCATCATGTTAGCCAGGATGGTCTCCATCTCCTGACTTCATGGGCTGCTCACCTCAGGCTCCCAAAGTGCCTGGATTACAGGTGTGAGCCTGGCCCCCCCCCCCCACTTTTTTTTGAGACAGAGTCTCACTGTGTCGCCCAGGCTGTAGTGCAGTGGTGCAATCTCAGCTCATTGCAACCCCCGCGTCCTGCATTCAAGCCATTCTCCTGCCTCAGCCTCCAGAGTAGCTGGGACTACAGGTGCGCGCCACCATGCCCGGCTAATTTTTTGTATTTTTAGTGGAGACCAGGTTTCACCATGTTGGCCAGGATGGTCTCTATCCCTTGACCTCATGATTCAGCCACCTCGGCCTCTCAAAGTGTTGGGATTACAGGCGTGAGCCACCCCGCCCGGCCTAGGCAGCAGATTTGTGGGTTGCAAGTATCAGTGTCACCCAAATTATACACAGATAATTTACCCAATCTGTACTTTTAGTCCTAATTTCTCTCAAGCTATGTTCTGTGTGTTCAACTGCCTTTCTTGTGGACCTCTCTACCTGCATCTCAAAATTAACACGTGAAAATCAAGGTTGGTAACTCATCTCCACAGACATGCTCCTCCACGTTGCTCATTTTTATGAATATACCATTTCCTTCCAAGGCATTTGAGATAAACAACTACTAGAAATATCAACCTTTATGTCCCCATAACCCAGTACTTCAATCAGAGGGGTTGCTATTCATTGACACCATTTCCTTTTCTCTAAGGGATTCTTGATAGTTATAAAGCATTTCTATCCAAAATCCCTCCCGTGACTCATACAAAAACCTTGTAAACAACCAGATTTCTCCTTATTTTACAGATCAAGAAACCAGTACTTAGCAGAGAGGAGTGGTTTGCTCACTGTCATCCCATGACCAGGGCCTTGCTGGTCTTCTTCCTCCTGGGTCAGGTCCTCTAAGACCCATGGCTCTCCCCTTCCCTGAAGGCTGGGTCTACCTGGGGAGATTCCCAGGCCCCACCTCCAGACACAGGTTTTCATTGCTTTGCAGCATTGATTCTTTTTTTTTTTTTTTCTTGTGAGACAGAGTGGGAGTGTAGTGCCACAATCATGGCTCACTGCAACCTCTGCCTCTTGGGTTCAAGCGATTCTCCTGCCTCTGCCTCCTTAGTAGTTGGGATTACAGGCACATGCCACCACACCCAGCTGATTTTTGTGTTTTTAGTAGGGACCGGGTTTCACCATGTTGGCCAGGCTGGTCTTGAACTCCGGATCTTGGGTGATCCACCTGCCTTGGCCTCCCAAAGCGCTGGGATTACAGGCATGAGTCTCTGTGCCTGGCCTGCAGTGTTGAGTCTTACAGAAAGAGCTTCCCTGGTGATTTTCACGTGGAGTCAATGTTGAGACTGTTCTAGATCTTGACTCTCCAGCCATGGGTATTCTATCTATTGAATTATTGAATAATAATATTCAATTATCATTTTCCTAAATTATAGAACTAATATCGTTTTCCTCAATGATATGAGTTGGCTATTACCGAACATGTGCTAGCGATTCTAAAAAGAAAGAGCCATATTTATTACATTTAAGTTTTCCTTATTTCTGCCTGTGTCAGTGTGATTGCTGCTGTGAGATTTAGTAATGGCTTACACACATTGCTGGCTGAGGTGAGGCCTCTATATTGTTTCCTACAAGTGTTTGGCATTTGGATGCTTTTCTTTCTGCAAGGGAAGCTTTAACATGAAGAATCAGAATGCTTTAAGAAAGGGTTTATTTTATTTGGAAGTGGAGTCAGTGAGAACAAAAAACAAGATGCACCGCTCATGGGATGATGATGAGCAAGCCGCTCCTCTCCGCCGAGTACTGGTTTCTAGTTTAATTAAACCAGAGGTTTCCAGAAAGGGCAAGTGCATGGTTCTCAATATACAGAGACTAAGCCAAGTGTCTTAAGGACTTGGAGTGAGGCTTCATCTGATACTGGAACTACCAGGTGAGTGTCCAGTGCCTGACCCCATCGTTATTGGTCAATGTTGATTCCTTATGCCCTCTCTGTTTCCACCTGGTAAGCATCTGTGCTTTTCTCAGTCCCATAGTAAATACCATTTCTCTTATCACCTTCTCTGAGAGGCCTTTCCTGACTCACGTTGTTAATATCTCCATCACTGTACTGCTATGGCATCTCAAGAGACCTTCTTTCACAGTGTCATGTTACTATGATAGCTTCGTACTTGTCTCCCCAGCGAGGCTCTGGCATTCTGGTGGGCAGAGATCATTCATTTTCATGGCCCAGGGTATGCCCAGCATTTACCACACGGGAAGTGCCCATAAAATGCTGCTTGGAACGACTGGCTAAATGAATGGAAGGGTCAGCTAAGCAGGGTGGGAGGTGTGGGTAAGTAGAAGGGTCTGAGGAACAGTGTCTGAGTAGCTAGGGGCACACTGTCCTGATGGAAACTTTATTTAGAGAAATGATGTCTTTGAACGGAGAGTAGAGGGGAAAGCATGTATCATCCAAGTGGGCTCTTACATGCTGGTGAAATGGACTGAAAGCAGCGCATTAAACACGAGCTTTTCTGTAGGTGCATTAGAGGTGACCCTGTTCTATGCTGGAATAGATGGAGAGAGGGTGGGCAGGAGTGCCGGGCATCGTATCCATTATCCAGAAATGTTTGCCACACGAGTGACACAAATACACAGGACTCACTGCCCTGCCATGGTTGTCTCGGGTGACATGATGAACGGTATGTCTTCTCATCGGGAGATGTGTCCCTTTAAATGACCTGGCAAAGAAGCAGAGATTGTGAATCCCCAGGCCAGCACATTGCTGCAACGTAGCCAAGTTATCAACCTCTCAGGTCTTCAGAGTTATCTTTACTTTTCAGTGCCTCTTTGAGTACTAACAATGAAAGGTGTGTCAGAGGCAAGAAGTTAGTATGGTGAACTTCAGAAGACAGCCTTGCCCTAGCCTTCTAAAGGGCTGGAATCACTCTCCTGGCAGGCCCGGAGTAATGAATGCTGTCTTTGAGGGCATGTGGGTTTATAAGATACCTGCATGTGCAATCTAGGAGTGAAGAAAGTTAATGGAGATGGTTTGCTGTTTTTCTCTTCTTCTTTGGAAGAATTTATTTTTATTTATTATTTATTATTTTTTATCATTATTACTATTTTTTTGAGATGGAGTCTCACTGTCTCCCAGGCTGGAGTGCAGTGGTGTGATCTCGGCTTGCTGTCTGTACACTCCGCCTTCTGGGTTCACGCCATTCTCCTGCCTCAGCTTCCTGAGTAGCTGGGACTACAGGCACCTGCCACCATGCCTGGCTAATTTTTTGTATTTTTTTAGTAGAAACGGGATTTCACCGTGTTAGCCAGAATGGTCTCAATCTCCTGACCTCGTGATTCACCCGCCTTGGCCTCCCAAAGTGCTGGGATTACAGGCGTGAGTCACCGTGCCCAGCCTGGAGGAATTTAATTGGGTGTCCTGGATTTGGAGAAGGACAGATGGAAGGGCTTGCAACACCAATGGGTGCATGTGTGTGTGTGTGTGCGTGCGTGTGTGTGTGTGAAAGAGAGAGGGAAAAGGAGAGAGAGGAAGGAGAGAGGAGGCGGGGGAGGGGAGGGAAGGAAAATTATTCTGTTTTTCTGAAGAACAGAGGAAGGGCACTATATTAGGCAGAATTAGGCAGATGTTAGGAAAGACTGTGAGGGTTGTATAATCCTGGAATTATCACCCTGAACAGGCGTCTCCGGCACAACTGGCTTGTAGGTTGCTGGCTTGTGGGCTACTAGAAGGCTGGGTCAGAGACATCTTCTAAAGCTGCTTACAGGAGGCGTGTTCTCAGGGTTTTACTCAAGGCTCAGCAATGCTGAGCAGTCCTTTCTTACATGGGTCCAGCAGGACATTTTCCTAAAGGCTCTGAGTCCTGAGAGAGCACAAAGACCATTGAGAAAGACGGTTTGCTGAGGCCTCATGTTTTAGGCCGTAATAAGTCACTGAGGCCTCCCTCTGAGTGAATTTCCAGTCTTCTCCTGCGATCAAGTTGAACTTTACTTACTTCTGGATTTGGCTCTGTGCCTGTGGGCTGCTCACTCTAGATATCCGGATAGGGCAGCATGAGCCTGGCCAGACTCCAGGAGGCGGAGGTGGAGGTTGGGCTAGCAGCAGCTTCTCCGTCCTGAGAGGGTTGTGTTAACATCCACCCACCATTTCCAACTAAATTGTACAGGATTGTTTCGCTAAGCTGCTCCCATGTCCCCTCACTTGCAATGAGAGTGAAGGAAATATAAAGTAAATTACATTTTCTGTATTGCTGAGCAAGTGTGTTCGATTCACTTTCAGATTCTTTACAGTTACCTCTCTGCACATTGGAGGAGAAATAGACAACAATGTTTTCCAAAGACTGACTCTTTTCTCTTAGTTTTCGTCTGGTCTGAATTTGTCCTTTGTTTTCAAATGCAGTTTTGCCTGCCTTCCCACTGCCTTCCAAACCTCACCAGCAGCAGTCAGAAGACGCAGCGAATGATCTCACAGTCTAGACCACAGAGAGGGATGAGGCGGGGCCAAGGTGCCCTGAAAGGTTTCAAAGTTTGGTGAAAAGCAACTTGCAAAAGGCAGATTCAAAGGAGAAACGGCATACACATTTATGTAGTATGTATACATACGAGCCTTCAGAATGAAGACCAAAAAATGGGGAACGGTGTCTTTTTTTTTTTTTTTTTTTTGAGACAGAGTCTTGCTCTGTTGCCAGGCTGGAGTGCAGTGGCACGATCTCAGCTCCCTGCAAGCTCCACCTTCCGGGTTCACGCCATTCTTCTGCCTCAGCCTCCTGAGTAGCTGGGACTACAGGCGCACGCCGCCGCTCCCGGCTATTTTTTTTTTTTTTTGTATTTTTAGTAGAGACGGGGTCTCACCGTGTTAGCCAGGATGGTCTCGATCTCCTGACCTCGTAATCTGCCCGCCTTGGCCTCCCAAAGTGCTGGGATTACAGGTGTGAGCCACTACGCCTGGCCAATAGTGTCCATTTTTATGCTTAGTTTCAACATAGTATGAACAGCCATGTAGAAATATGATTGGATAAAGAGGGAATGATCTAACGCTAATAGAGTGAGTGGGGAAACCTAGCAAGGCCTGTCTGTCTAGATTTATTTTGAGAAATGATGTCTTTGAGTTGAAGCTAAAGGGGAAAGCATGTATCATCCACATGGTCTCTTATATGCTGGTGAAATGGACTGAAAGCAATGCATTAAACACAAGCGCTTTTCAGTGGGTGCATGAGATGTGACCCTGCTCTATGCTGAAGTAGAATGAGAGAGGGTGGGCCTCTCTGAGTATACATTCCTGCCTTCCTGGCCTCTGTGCAGTCCTTCCTTCTGGGTGCGGGGCGGGACCCTTTCTGGAACGGGGGTCTGATGACCTACAGTCAAATAAGGTAGGTCAGATAATTTCTTCGTGGTCAGTTTTTTCTTTTTTTTTTTTTAACCTAGAATGACGGAGGGACAGTTAGAGTAATATTTTTAGGTTTTATGGCTGGCTTTGGAGAACAGCAGTTCTGGTTTCTGTGACCTGCCTTGGGGAAGAGGGATTCTAGTTTTGATGGCTAACTCCGGGGAAGCTGTAGGGGCCAGAAACAGGAAGGCAGGAGAAGGTCAGAGAAAAACATTTGCTTCTGAGGCGACTTCTCAGGCCTTCCTTTTGGAGTGGTCTCTGAGCCCCAAGAGTTGCACACTGGAGTCGTGCTTTGGGTTTGCTCTATGCTACCACTAACTAGTAGTACTTTGGTAAGTCATTTTCTCCTCAGAGCCTTAGGTTTTCACCTGTCAAGCAGGTGAAATGATAATTACTCACAGGGTGCTATGGAAGTTAAATGAGAGAACTGAACAAAATGGGCACTGACTTAATGTTGGTTGAATGAATACATTTGCAGATGAGTGAACCTTTAGCGTGGTTTAGCGCCAGAACCAGGAAAAGTCCTCATGAACTCCTTTCTGATTGCCACATTGTTTTTTTACATGGGTGGATTTTGGTTAAGAGACCAGTCATCTGATTTCTTTTTTTTTTTTTTTTTTTTTTTTTT
>NW_012117377.1:4887799-4893406 GCF_000951035.1 Colobus angolensis palliatus | reverse complement strand
AGTGAGCCAAGATCGCACCACTGCACTCCAGCCTGGGTGACAGAGCGAGACTCCATTTCAAAAAAAAAGTAAATCAGATCATGTCAGTCTCCTGAAGAAAACCTTCCCGCGGCTCCCTGTTGCATTTCTGATCAAGCCCACATCCTTGCAAGGCTTACGGGTCCCTGGGTGAGCTGGCCTCTGGCCCTCTCTCCCCTTCCTCGCCTTCCATTCTGCCTCTTGCTGTCCCCAAACATGCCAAGTGCTTTCCTGCCTCAGGCCTTTCGTATGTGCTCTTTCCTTTGCCTGGGATGCTCCTCCCCCAGGACCCACAGATCACAGGCGTCTTCTCATTATGACACTATGCCTATATGCTTTATAAAATTAACCAGGGAAGAAGTGGGTGGGGGGCAGAGGGAATGAAAATAAACCCAGCTTGCAGCACACTCAACATTCATCGTGAGGCCTGCCTGCTCTCTGAACTGCTTCCTCAGAGCAGTTTGGTGCCTAGTGTCCTAGAACTAGACCCTAGGTTGTAGTTCCCTGTAACTGCTCCATACGTAACATTTTGAACATTACAAAATATTAGGTTTTCCCTTTGAGATATTTCTTCAGGTCCTGCATACCAGCGACACTAATGGCAGTTGGTCTGAAGGACCCCATGAGAAGTGGACTCACCAAAAGATGCGGTTTCCACATCCTGATGATTTCATCCGCCTTATCCCAACCAATCAACCCCAAATTTCCAGCCCCCTGCCTCCTGTAATTCCCTTAAAATCCCCAGTCCAGAACTCCTTAGGGAGATGGGTTTGAGGGTTTCCTCCCATCTCCCTCCTCCCCTCCCCTCCTTCTGTCTCTCTCTCTCTCTCTTTCTTTCTTTCTGTCTTTCTTTCAACAGAGTCTCGCTCTGTCACCCAGGCCGGAGTGCAATGGCACGATCCACTGCAACCTCCACCTCCCGAGTTCAAATGATTCTCCTGCCTCAGCCTCCTGAGTAGCTGGGGTTACAGGCATGCATCACCACACTTGGCTAATTTTTTGTATCTTTAGTATACATGGGGTTTCACCCAGTTGGCCAGGCTAGTCTTGAACTCCTGACCTTGTGACCTGCCCGCCTTGACCTCCCAAAGTGCTGGGATTACAGGCGTGAGCCACCACACCTGGCCTCCTCCCATCTCCTTTCTTGGCTGCCCTGTGAGCATTAAACTCTTTCTCTGCTGCAAACACTTCTGTCTCAATGTAATTGGTCTGATACTGTTCAGCGGGCATATGATCTTGTTACTTTTAACAGTCATTTGGGTTTTAGTTCAAGTGTCACCTCCTCAGAAAGGCATTCCTTGACGGTTCTATCTAAGAGGGCTTAGTTACTGCCGTAGCAGAACTTTCTAGCCTGTGCACCTTGGTACATCGGCATGTTGTTGGTGGGAAAAAAGGATGCTGCCATAGTAACCTCTTCACCCTAAGGCAGGCCTGGGGTAGCTGCTACCCACAGCCTATGTCTTTACTCCAGCGCTCTGTGGACATTATCAATATTGATTGATTGATTGACTGAGATGGAGTCTTGCTCTGTTGCCCAGGCTGGAGTGCAGTGGCACTATCTCGGCTCACTACAGCCTCTGTCTCCCAGGTTCAAGCGATTATCTTGTCTCAGCCTCCTGAGTAGCTGAGATTACAGCTACATACCACCACACCCACCTAATTTTCATATTTTTAGTAGAGATGGGGTTTCACCATGTTGGTCAGGCTGGTCTCGAACTCCTGACCTCAGGTGATCCTTGTGCCTCAGCCTCCCAAAGTGATAGGGTTACAGGTGTGAGCCACTGCGCCTGGCCCACTATCAATTTTTATGCATATTATCATGTGAACATGTTTGAGAATCACTGAAGGTATCATCCTATATTACTTTTATCATAGCATTGGTGACTATCTGAAAGTAACCAATTTTTTTGCTTGTTTATTTCACTTCCCTTCACTGAATGAAACAGACTTTATCTAATTTGTTTATCCTTTGTTTAAAGGATTGAGTGTTTTAAAACAGCACCTGCCATATAATAAGAGCTTAATATTTATTTGTTAAAACATTGAGCCACCTGTATTGCCAAAAGAGCAGTGGCAGGGTTAGGAAACTGTTAGAACTTGAGGTGAAATTCAAGCGTTGAGTGGGGGAAATCATCCTACAGCTGTTGGCAGGCACTTTAAACTTGAATTATTTTAAGGATTTAAGCTGCTACTAGAAGCCCAGAAGTAGAATAAATGCAGTAACATCACATTATTCTCCAAAAGAACAAACTCATAGCAAAATCAGCAGATTTGACTGTAAGCTAAGTCTGAGGCTGTGCAAGTTTCTGCCAAAATCAGTATTTGTAAATTAATAATATTTATTTAATATTTAATATTAAAACCAAACTGCAGAAATTTAGTGAGATAATAACTTTCATCCTTTGGGGAATGTAATAAAGCCAAGCTATACAAATAAGCTTCTTTTTTTATTGTGAGTTCCTGCTTCCCATTCATTTCAGCTTTTAGTCGGTACGTAGGTGAATGAAGGTCAAACCGTATGGCATGAATGACCAAAACTGCTGCAGCTGTAATTCTGATAGCAAACTGCTAATTTTCTCTTTAGGAAAAAACACAGAGGTGCAAAAGGAGTTGCCATTCTGTGTAAAAGGTAAAGCTGTGCTAATGATAGCAATTAGAATTTCATCGGGTGAGTTTTATCTTCATGAGTTTTATCCTCGCGATGCACACACACACACACAAAGTTTGCTTAGGGAGTCTTTTTTCTCCCTCCCTCTCTGCATTGTTTTTTTTTTTTCAGTGACCCACTCACCCATTTCTTTTTTTTTTTGAGAGGGAGTCTTGCTCTTGTTACCCAGGCTGAAGTCCAACGGCATGATATCAATTCACGGCAACCTCCGCCTCCCGGGTTCAAGCAATTCTCCTGTCTCATGGAGTCTCGCTCTGTCGCCCAGGCTGGAGTGCAATGGTGTGATCTTAGAGCACTGCAACCTCCGCCTTCTGGGTTCAAGTGATTCTCCTGCCTCAGCCTCCAGAGTAGCTGGGATTACAAGCACCTGCCACCACACACCACACTCAGCTCATTTTTGTATTTTTAGTAGAGACAAGGTTTCACCATCTTGGCCAGGCTGGTCTCGAACTCCTGACCTCAGGTGATCTGCCTGCCTAGGCCTCCTAAAGTGCAGGGATTACAGGCATGAGCCACTGCACCCAGCCAACCACCCGCCCATTTCTTAACTCACACAACACACACCTGGGTCTTGGACAGCATAGCTCTTTTTCATGTAAGGAACAAACACCATCTCTATTGCCGAGTTGGTAGGAAGTATTCTTACGGTGGTTTCTGTGACATGGCTTCAGATAGAATCATTAGCTGGGGTTGCTGGGTAGCCACAGATCCTGGTTCAAGTGCTGATCGAGTTCCAAGTCTATCTGTACTTGGATCAGGCACTGTGTGTTGGGGAATGCTTTCTACTCCATCACTGTTCTTTTCATTTCGCAATATTGATTTCTTAGAGATAGGTTTCAGTATTCCGGAGGCATTACCCGTGGTAGCAAAGAACAGTCTTAAGCTGTGTCTGCATGAGGTCTCTACAGTTGGTTTCATAGTGAAACATTCAGTCAACCAACCTCAGTCTTTAGACGCGGGAACTAAACAACTGACTTTACTGACTTGGCTCCATTGAAGATCTTAAATTTTGCCTGAATCGACCTGACAGTTTTAGACAGAGCAGCTTTTGCCTGCACTGTAAGTCAAGAAGAGGGGAAAAGAAATTGAGCAATTAGACTGTGTAGCAGGTTTGCCTGTAAGAAAGTTCGCTTGAGTTTTGTTTCAATTGAAATTAAAACTTTCCTTTCCAGGCTTTTAAACTGCTAATGCCAGAGGCTAGTTTGGGTGACAGCGTGGTTTGATACGTACTCTGTGACTGCAGTTCGAGATTTTTCTTCACCTTGAACTCCCTCTTGAGGCAGGTGGTCACTTTCCTGTTCTACTAATAAGTGATCCTCATTTCTGCCACTGTGACTTTGCCCGCCCTGAGCCTGTCTTCTTTTGCCCTACACATCACACAGATCAAGGGGGTCCTACGAATGCCAAAGTGAATGATCACAGTCTCTTGGTTAGATGAGATGTCAGCTTTTGGTTAAAACGGACGTCTTTTAAATAATTTTCTATTGCTTACTGCAAGAGTTTTTAAATTAGAAGACCAGCTTTCTGAAATTTGCCTAAAGATAAGAATAGCTATTGAACGTGATCCTAGGAGAATAGGAAGTGAGGGAAGGGGGCTCAGGATGCTACAAATATTCCAGAGGGTTCTTATATCTGGCAAGTTTGTCACACTGAGTTGTACTGGGAGTTGTGGGAGAGAATGTGTTAAGTGTGAGTCAAGTCCTTCGATGTCTAGCTGGTGAAATGGTGTACAGGTCATTGGTTCCTTCAGTTGCTCTGTGCTGAGCCATTTAAACCAGTTCTCAGGCTTGGGTTGGCCATCAGTCCAGAAGCATAGATGTTACATCAAGGCACCTTGGAGCTAATGTTCTACCTTAATATTACAGAGGAGGAAACTGAGTTTTCATTAGGTACTTTATAAAGTGTGAGGGGAAAAATCAAAATTACAGCCCAGATCACCCAACTCAGGGCTGTTTGCACAGGCCGGTCTAGTCAAACAAGGCCAAGTGCCCTGAAGAGCTCTACCAGTGGAGTTTAATGATCTGCTGACACCGTCTTGAAATTCCTTACCATTTTATCTTTGTGTGTTTTGTAAGTGTAGTCTGATGGGACAGTGAAACGTTAACCGAGGACAGATGCGTGTAATATGCATGTTCACTGTTGTATGCCACCATGTGAGCACATAGCATTTGCAATACTGTGTGAGCACAGAACCCCAATTGACATACGCGGCATGGCGGTTCATGAGACTCAAAGTGAGTACAAGGTGAATAGTTTCCACCTAAAGTCGAATAACACGCCAGAACTTAGAGAAATCACACTTCCGTTCTGAGTGGAATTTGAGGACTTCAGCCTGAGAGCACAGACTCAGTAGAGGCTGAAACTATGTGCTGAAGTAGGTTAAATGAGGCACAGGGTACATATGGCATTTTCTAACAGGGGGATACGTGTAGCACAGGAGGTGGGTGGTGGAACCACAGCTATGTTCTTGTGCTTCTGATCGGGGCTCAGTGACTGTACACATAAAATAAGGTAACTGTGTGGTTGAGTGGGTAGGGAGAAAGTTAATGACTGTGTAGGCATTTTAGGGTCTGGTGGAGGGTGATTGATTTCATCCAGTCTTTGTTCTACGTCTGATAAACAGGATTACAACCAGTATCTGCCAGTGAAATAGTTAATAGACTCCAATTACATTGCCGATTGCTGGGGGTTCGGCCAAGCTCTGATTGCTTGTCTCACAGAAAGTCACTGAGACACTGAGTCTCCCTTCCTTCCTTCCTTCCTTCCTCCCTCCCTTCCTCCCTCCCTCTGTCCCTTCCTTCCTTCCCTCTCTCTTTCCCTCCCTCCCTCCCTCCCTTCCTTCCTTCCTTCCTTCCTTCCTTCCTTTTCCCTCCCTTCTCTTTTCTTTTCCCTTCCTTTTCTTCTTTCTTTTCTTTTTTCTT
>NW_012117377.1:4876496-4887596 GCF_000951035.1 Colobus angolensis palliatus | reverse complement strand
TTCCTTCCTTCCTTCCTTCCTTCCTTCCTTCCTTCCTTCCTTCCTTCCTTCTTTTTTTCTTTCTTCTCTCTCTTTGTCTGTTTTTCTTTTCTTTCCTTTTCTTTAATGGGATCTCATTCTGTCACCCAGGCTGGAGTGCAGTGGTGCAATTGTAGCTCACTGCGGCCTTGAACTCCTGAACTCAAGCTGTCCTCCTGCCTTGGCCTCCCAAATGACTAAGATTACAGACAAGAGCCACAGTGTCTGGCCATATTTCCAGGGAAGAAAGGCTTTAATGCAGGTGACATCAGCTAGGAGATGGAGATAAATCTCAGATCTGTCTACTTGACTAAAATTAGGGGTTTGTAGAATGAGGAAGGAATGTAACTATGTAGGGGAAACAGGAATTAGGGAGAGATAAGGAAGAGGAGCTGGTCAGTGGGAAGCAGGTAGTCAGTTAGGCCATCGTGATGGGTGTGTGGTCTGGCATCCCATTGTCTGGATGTGGTGAGCTGGTAAGTTTCAGTTCTTTGATACCATCTGGAAGGCCTGATGGTCAGTGTCCTGTGAAAGGAGCTCAGATAAGACAAGTGTAACTTTCAAGCTTTCTAGGATGGGGTCAATTTCTATTTGTATTCAAAAAACCATAAATATTACTTCTGTGAAAAAACGGGCTGGTTTCAGTTATACAGGCAAGAGGTTAGCATTAGTTTGTAGGCCCGGGTTTTATTACTCGTGTGCCCCGCTGAAGCCATCTCGGGCCACTGTTTAAACTTTTGCTTTTGAATTTTCCTTTTTTTCTGACAGTGTGAAGGTCCATGACTCAGTGTCCCCAAAAGCCACACTTTCTAGTTGGACCAGAATTTACTTCCAATGTAGAAAGGAAATTGAGTTTTAAGAAACAAGCATGACGAGGGAGCCCCATCATGTTCTTACTTGCTTGTGTTATTTCCCAGTGTTAGTCAAACACTTTTGCTGAAAATGGGGACGTGGAAAGAAAAGGAAATGTACAGAAACCCACTGTTCCTTTTCCTTTTAGTTCTTCCTTAACCATCAGTAAGTTGAAGATAGAGTGCATTGGTAGAATATGTGCACGACCAATAGGTGGAAAAGAGACAGCTGAGTTGGCTTTGTGCAGCATTACCACCATCGTGGTAAGACAAAATACCTATGTATGTATGAGCCATAAAATAGAAGTTGGGTAATTTCTGTGATTCTGCCTTAATTAAACGCTCGTATGTTCCCACATAAAACTGGCATTCTACAAAGGTGAATACTAAAATCTTCTGTTTAATTTGAAATTTCAATTTTGTTCTACTTACAACAAAATTCAATTGCAAAGAAAAAGCATCATGACGAGTGGGAGAGAGACTGTGGAAGGAAAGGGAAAGCCTTTTATTTTAGCACCTTTAACGGCACTTTTGTCCTCCTTTTTGAACAGGGAGCCTGCTTTTTCATTTTGCCCTGGGTCCCACAGATTATGTGGCTGGCCCTGCTCCAGTGGTGTCTGCATTCTCAGCTTCCAGCAAAGTGCCTGTTGTCCCCTGGGAGAGCCGCAACAAGGGCAGTAGATGGAAAAGGAGGCAGGAAGAGTACACCTCAGGCATAATGATGTCACCCTGGCTGCTCCAAGAACAGTCTGTGTAGCAGCTTTACCTTGGTCTCCATGGAAACCAGTCATGTATTAAAAATGCAAAGTTAAAGCATCTTTCCACTGGCTGTCCCTCTAGGAAGGAATCTCCTTTAACTAAAATATGTTAATACATGCAGCCTGCTACTGGCTCCTGCCAGACCTAAGGTGACATAGTTCTGTCCTTTAAAACACAGGCTCCATGAGACAATTACCATTTTTCCCCCCTCCTCAAGTCCAGTGAACAACAGAAGAGAAGAGCAGAACCAGTCCATTGTATTCCAATGAGTTGTGGGCTTAGGACTTCTTTTAAGACACAAAAAATTGAGCTTTTCTGTTGCTTAGATTTCTGTTAGGTTGTAGCTTTTCATTTTCTTAGAACTGAAAGTCGGGACCTTTTAGAAGGGTTTGGTCTAAGTCCAACTTGGAAGACTGATGTCTTTCTCAAGACTGAGTTTACTTTGGGGAGAAGGTAGTGAGTTTCAATATTTCTACCTACCTGGAGCATCAGGGGTGTCTTCTGTGATCAAGGAAGGAAGCCATTCAGGGTAACAGCTGCAGACTTCTGCTTGGCCACTCTGATAGCTCTGGGAACACTGTGCACCTCTCTGGCTGTGATGGGGAAACTTTGCAAGTTGTTTCCGTAACAGCATCAGGGAGATGCTGCATCATGACCCCTTGCTCCCCGAAAGAAATCCTCAAAGAACCTATCTCCATGAATTCAATCAAGTTAGCCTCTAATTTTCAGGAATGATAATTACTTTACAGCAGGAGTGAAGGGCTCTCAAAATCATCCATAGTGATTTTTCTTTTTTCTTTTCTTTTTTGAGACCTAGTCTTACTCTGTCGCCCAGGCTGGAGTGCCGTGGTGCTGTCTCAGCTCACTGCAAGCTCCGCCTCACGGGTTCACGCCATTCTCCTTCCCCAGCCTCCCCAGTAGCTGGGATTACAGGCACCCACCACTACACCCGGCTAATTTTTTGTATGTTTAGTAGAGACGGGGGTTTCACCGTATTAGCCAGGATGGTCTCGATCTTCTGACCTCATGATCCATTCCGCCTCGGCCTCCCAAAGTGCTGGAATTACAGGCGTGAGCCACCGCGCCCGGCCCATAGTGATTTTTCAAACTACAGAACCCCTGTCCCTGAGATTTAGAGATCTTCCTTTACCCCAAATTCTCTTTATAGTAGAAATAGGTAAATTGAAGAGCAGCAACAGGTAGGGCTTTTTCATAAACTTTACTGTATGCTTACAGCATAAGCAATGTCATGCAAAAGAAAAACCACAATACCCCCTCCCTAGTCCTCCAAACAAGAACACTGCTTTGCTCTGCACCTGGGGAGTCATCTAACTGGAGCTCTGGCCAGATTGCCCACAAACTCACCTGTGCTGCCTCCTGGACGGGAAAAGAAACAAGCGCACTAATGGTGCATTTCTGTGGAGAGGAGATAAGTGTCCTAATTAGGAAGGCTCTGAAAATGAGTGATTGAGGCATTATTTGATCTCATTTGGGGAGCACGAAAGCCTGAATGCATTAAGCAAGAGTGAATTAGAGTCAGAGGGTATGTTAGGCAGAAAGAAAAAAATGGTAAGTCTGTGGGGGAAGAAAATCCTTAATTGAGTTTTCTGTTGAAATAACCAATAAATAGCTTGTTAGAAATAGGTCAAAGGAAAATATGTATTTATATATTCATTCCCCATTTTTGTTTCATGTCTGGCTTGCTGTCCAGAAAGCTTTAGTTCTGTGGTCTGTTACTATGAGGCATTAATGTGAATGACAATGATTCTTACAGATAATGACTGTAAACATGATAGAATTGTCTGAAGTCTAGTGTGCTGGGAAGTCAGGTTAATTTCTTTGCAGGGCTCTTAAATTGTTCTTTACAACCTTGCTGGAACATCAACTCATGGCAGAAGAATTCTAGGCTTTCCTGCCTTGCCTACCTCTTATATCCCAACAGATTTAAAAAACCTTTAAAAAATTTACTACCTTTTGTTCTTGCTTCTATTATCACAGTGGCATTGTGCGGTAGAAAAGGCGTGGGGAGCTTGGCACAGTGGCTTGCCCCTGTAGTTCCAGCTACTCAGAAGGCTGAGGCGGGAGGATTGCTTGAGCTCAAGAGTTGGAGTCCAGCCTAGGCAACATAGTGAGACCCTGTCTCTTAAAAAAGCAAAGAAAAAAGCATGGGGATACTTTAAACAGGTCTGGGTGCAAAGTCCAGCTCTTTTGCATAGAAGCTATGTGATTTTAGAAAAGCTGTAACTTTCAGATTCATCAGCTATAAAGCAGGGACGATGGTTATACCTACCTGGAACTGTTTTTATACGATTTAAATGAAGTAATGTATATATAGGATGCAGAATGTGCATTATTCACTCCTATTCAACATAGTGTTGGAAGTTCTGGCTAGGGCAATCAGGCAAGAGAAAGAAATAAAGGGTATTCAGTTAGGAGAAGAAGAAGTCAAATTGTCCCTGTTTGCAGATGACATGATTGTATATTCTGGATGATTTGGCCTGCTCCAGTGTCATCACATGAGTCCTTAAAAGTGGAAGAAGAAGGCAGAAGAGAGGGTCAGAATGGTGAGAGGTCAGGACTCCACCCACCATTGTTGTATCTGCAGATGGGGGAAGGGCACAGGAGCCAGGCATTCAGGTGGCTTTTGGAAGCTAGGAAAGGAAAGGAAATGGATTTCCCTGTTAGAGCACTCAGAAAGGAACATGTCCCTGCCTACACCCTAACTGCAGTGCAGTGAGATCCATGTCAAAATTTTAACTTTTAGAACTGTCGGGTAACGAATTTGTATTGTTTTAAGCCACTACCTCTTTGGTCACTTGTTATATAGCAGCAATAGAAAATGAATACACTCACCTCAAGTATCATTCTCCCTCCAATAACCAGAGGGGTCTTTCTAAAACCTTGGACAATTCATGTGCCTTTTCTGCTTGCAACCCTCCAATGCATCATTTTCACTCAGAGGACTTCAGAGTCTAACAATGGCCCTCAGGGCACTGTGGGATCTGACTCTGCCACCTCTCTGGCCATAGCTCTGTACATCTTCCCTCTCTTTTGCTCCATGGCCATTCCTCAGACATGTCAAGCTGTTTCCTTACTGCAGGGTCTTTGGCTCGACTCAGGTTCCCTCTACCTGAAATGATCCACCTTCAGAGAGTTGGATGATGAGTAAACACAGTTAAAGAAGTTGGCCAGGCCTGGTGGTTCATGCCTGTAATCCCAACACTTTGGGAGGCCAAGGCAGGCAGATCACCTGTGGTCAGGCGTTTGAGACCAGCCTGGCCAACATGGCAAAACCCTGTCTCTACCAAAAATACAAAAATTAGCCAGGTGTGGTGGTGCGTGCCAGTAATCCCAGCTACTCAGGAGGCTGAGGCGGGAAAATTGCTTGAACCCAGGAGGCAGAGGTTGCAGTGAGCCGAGATTGTGCCACTGCACTCCAGCTTGGGTGACAGAGTGAGAGACTGTCTCCCCCCCCCCAAAAAATGAAGTTAATCCATGTGAACAATTTAAGACGACTAGCTTTAGCAAGTAACTGTCTTAATAACTGTCTCAGCTCATCTGTGTGCCTCACTGCGACGTCCTATCTCTGCTCAGCTTAGCACTGTCATTCTCCATCATTTATCACTTTTTCCACTCTATGCTTGTCACTCTCTGATATGTTAAGTATTTATTGGCTAGTTTTTATTTTCTCCCTAGTAGACTGTATACTGCATGAGAGCAGGAACTTTGTTTTGTTCACTGGTGAACTGTCAGCCCCTGGAAGACTGTGTGGCACCAGTAGGCTCCGAGTGTTTGAAATGAATTCATTCCCATCAGGAATGCTGAAGAGGGTACAACTACAATGAATCTGAGGTTTAACTGAGACCTCTAAGATTATTCTCATCTCAAAGTTGAAGATGTTGCTCATTTTTTCTTTTCTTTTTTTTTTTGAGACAGAGTTTGGCTCTGCCACCCATGTTGGAGTGCAGTGGTGTGATCTTGGCTCACTGCAACCTCTACCACCCCGGTTCAAGTGATTCTCATGCCTCAGTTTCTTGAGCAGCTGGGATTACAGGTGCCCGCCATGACACCCAGCTAATTTTTTTTGTATTTTTACTAGAGACAGGATTTCACCATGTTGGCTAGGCTGCTCAAGAACTCCTGACCTCAGATGATCCTCCCGCCTCGGCTTCCCAAAGTGCTGGGATTATAGGTGTGAGCCACTGTGCCCAGCCATGTTGCTCATTTTCGTAAAGCCAATAAGAGGTAGCACCAGCACTTGAATTTTGATTCTTTTTATTTAAGGCAACGTTTGTCATAGGTACGTTCTCATGTTCCTTCTAACTGATGCCTTTCTCAGCAGGCCTCTCCCATGGGACTTCTTGGTTTCTCCATGTTTCTACCTCTTGGGAACATATCACACTTGCCTGAGTCCTTAGGTACCTGCTTGGTGCCATGTGATAGTTAATACTCATGCCTTAATAAAACAATTACATACACTTAGGAAGCATGAGGCGCTCGAATGGAGCTCGAAAGGTACATGGCCTCAGAACACCTCAAAATGTACAAAATGTTGACCATGAGATGGGGCTGGCAGGAGGGAACAGCTTGAAAGGAGTCTCTCCATATTGTATCACATAAAGAATTGTCATCTGAAGCTCCTGACACTTGTGCTGTGATTTGTGAGTGGTTCTGTAGAAACTGCAAGATGTAGGATATGCCTATTTGAGATTGAAATCCTACAGTGGTATAGGCCATTGATAGTCATCTTATTGGGAGATATTTGTCCCCGGATCTTGGTGGCATTTTGCTGGCACATGCAGACTTTGTGTACACAGAAACACTGGATCAAGTATTTTGAATAAACGGACTTGGTTAGTCTTTTTTGTGTTGCTTTATATAAAGGAATACCTGGAGCTGGATAATGTATGAAGAAAAGAGATTTACTTGACTCAGTTCTGTAGGCTGTATGAGAAGCATAGCCCCAGCATCTGCTTCTTGTCAGGGCTTCAAACTGCTTCTACTCATGGTAGAAGGCAAAGAGAAGCCAGGATGTCACATGGCAAGAGAGGGAGCAAGAGAGTAAGAAGGCGCTAGTCTCTTTTTAATGATCAGTTCTTGCAGTAGCTAATAGAGCAAGAGATCACTAAATATGGCGATGATAGCATCAAGCCTTTCACGAGTGATCTGCCTCCATGATGCAACAGCTCCCAGAAGACCCCACCTCCAAATTTGGGGATCAGATTTCAACATGAGGTTTGGAGGGAACAAATACCCAAACTATATCCCTGACTATTCAGGCTATTGACAGATTTTTAAAAATAAAATGAATGATGGTTTATCTGATTGGATTAAGAAAATCAAGGCTGGGTGTGGTGACTCACACCTGTAATCCGACAATCCGACCACTTTGGGAGGCTGAGGCAGGAGGATTGCTTGAGGCCAGGAGTTTAGTACCAGCCTGGGCAACACAGGGAGACTCTTATCTCTACAAAAAGGAGGAGGAGTAAGAGGAGGAGGAAGAGGAGGCAAAGAAGGATAGGAGGAGGGGGAGGAGAAGAAGAAGAGGACGAAGGGGAGAAGGAGAGGAGGAGGAAGGGGAAGGAAGGAGGGAAAGGGGATGGGGGATGGGGGAGGGAGCTAGGAGAGGAGAAAAAAGGGAAGAAGAAGCAATGAAAAAAGAAAAAAGAAAATCAACTGGTTGTCTGAAATGTCAGTCGGCATTTTGGTGCAGATAATAAACATCCCTTCTTAAAATACTTTCTTTCTTTTTATTGTGGTAAAATATACATAACATTTACCACTTTGAAAGTTTTTAATAATGCTCCTAATAATTCAGGAGCATTAAGTACATCTACAATGTTGTGCAACCACCACCACGATTCATTTCCAGAACTTGTTTATCATTTGAAACAGAAACTCTGTACCCATTAAGAAAAACTGCCCATGGCCTCCTCCTTCCAGCTCCTGGTAACCATCATTCTACTTTGTGTCTCTATGAATTTTCCTGTTCTAGGTACTCTGTAAAATGGGAATCATGCAGTATGGGTCCTATTGTGTCTGGCTTACTTCACTTAATACGCTGTTTTCAGGTTCATTTATAGTGTAGCATGTATCTGGATTTCATTCATTTTAAAGACTGAATAATTTTCCACTGTATGTATAAATCACATTGTGTTATCCACTCTCCTGTTAATGAACATTTGGATTTCCACCTATTTGGTATTGCGAGTAACATTGCTATGAACATTACTGTGCAAGTATCTGTTTGAGCCACTGCTTTCAGTTCTTTTGGGTGTATACCTAGAAGTGGAATTGCTGGATCATACAGTCTAACTTAATTCTTTGTGAAACTTTTAAGGAACTGCCAGTTTTCCACAGCATCTGCACCACTTTCTACTCCTAACAGCAACACACGAGTGTTCCAGTTTCACCACATCCTTGCAAGCACTTGTCATTTTTTTTTTTTTTTTTTTTTTAGGATAATAGTCATCCTTATGTGTCTGAAATGGTACTTCATTGTGGTTTTGGTTATCATTTCCCTAACAGCTAGTGATGGTGAACATCTCTTCATGTGCACTTACTTACCATTTGTATATCTTCTTTGGAGAAATACCTGTATAAATATTTTGTCCATTTTTGAATTACTTGGTTTTGGTTGTGTTTGTTTGGTTTTATGAGTACTTTGTGTGTTCTGAATGTTAATCTTCTCGACGTTTCATAGTTTTAGCTCTTACATTTAGGACTTTGATCTATTTTATTTATTTATTTATTTTTTGAGAAGGAGTCTTGTTCTGTCACCCAGGCTGGAGTGCAGTGGTGTGATCTCTGCTCACTGCTAACTCTACCTTCCGGGTTCATGCCATTCTCCTGCCTTAGCCTCCAGAGTGGCTGAGATGACAGTTGCACACCACCACGCCCAGCTAATTTTTTTGTATTTTTTAGTAGAGATGGGGTTTCACCATGTTAGCCAGTGTGGTCTCGATCTCCTGACCTCATCATCTGCCCACCTCAGCCTCCCAAAGTGCTGGGATTACAGGCATGAACCTCTGCGCCCGGCCAGGACTTTGATCTATTTTAGATTAATTTTTGTATGTGTCATAAGGTAAAGGTCTAACTTCATTTTTTTGCATTTGGATATTCATTTTTTTGCAGCATCATTTATTCCAAAGATGAACCTTTCCCAATTGAATGGGCTTTGCACCATTGTTGACAATCAATTGACTATCTACGTGAAGGTTTATTTCTGGGCTGTATTTCATCAGTCTGTATGTCTGTCCTTATGCCAGAACAGCATTCTTTTGATCACTATAGCTCTGCAATAAGTTTTGAAATCAGGAATTGAGACTCCTCCAATTTGTTCCTCCTTTTCAAGACTGTTTTAGCTTTTAGAGGTCTCTTGAGATTCTGTGTGAATTTTAGGACGGGTTTTTCTATTTCTGCAAAATAACATTGGCTTTTTGATAGGAATTGCATTGAATCTGTAAACTGCTTTGGGTAGTATTGTCATCTTAACAATATGAAGTTTTCCAGTTCATAAACAGGAAATGTCTTTCAATTCATTAATTTGTTTAATTCCTTTCAATAGTGTTTTGTAATTTTCATCGTACAAGTCTTTTGATTTCTTGGTTAAATTTATTCCTGAGTATTTTATTTATTTTGGTGTTACTGTAAATGGAATTGTTGTCTAATTTCCTTTTAATATTGCTTATTGTTATATACAGAAATGCAACTGATTTTTGGCGTGTTGAATTTGTATTTTGCAACTTATTTTGTATTTGCTCAGTTGTATTTGCAACTGAATTTATTAGCTCTAATGAATATTTTGTGAAGTCTTTAGAGTTTTCAACATGTAAAATCGTGTCAGCTACAAAGATAACTTTTCTTCTTCCTTTCCAATTTTGATGTTTTTCATTTCCTTTTTTGTCCAATTGCTCTGCCTAAAACTTCCAATATTATCTGTAATATAAATGGCAAAAGAGTGTGTTTTTTTTTTTTTGAGACGGAGTCTCGCTCTGTCGCCCGGGCCTGCAGTGGCCAGATCTCAGCTCACTGCAAGCTCCGCCTCCCGGGTTTACGCCATTCTCCTGCCCCAACCTCCCCAAGTAGCTGGGACTACAGGCACCAGCCACCTCGCCCCGCTAGCTTTTTGTATTTTTAGTAGAGATGGGGTTTTACCGTGTTAGCCAGGATGGTCTCGAACTCCTGACCTCGTGATCCGCCTGTCTCGGCCTCCCATAGTGCTGGGATTACAGGCTTGAGCCACTGTGCCCGGCCAAGCATGTGTTCTTGTCTTTTCCTCATCTAGCAGAAAAGCTTTCACCATTGAGTACGATGTGAACTGTGAGTTTTTAACATATGACCTTTATCATGTGAGGGAAGTTACCTTTAATTTCAGGTTTATTGAGTGTTTTAATCATGAAAGGGCATTGAATGCTGTCAAATGCTTGTCTGCATCAATTGAGATGGCTGGGCCTTTTCCCCGTCATTCTGTTAATGTGCTATATTACATTGGTTGTTCTCTATGCATTCCTGGAATAAATCTCACTTGATCATGGTGTATAATTCTTTTAACATGCTTCTGTATTCTGTTTGCTAGTATTTTGTTGAGGATTTTTACACCAGTATTCATTAAGATATTGATCTGTAGCTTTCTTTTCCGGTATTATCTTTCTCTGGCTTTAGTATGAGAGTAATGCTGGCTTCCGAGAATGAGTTAGGAACTGGCCTTTGTCTTCAATTGTTTAAGAAGTTTGAGAAGAATTGATTTTAATTCTTCTTTAAATGTTACGCAGAATTCATAGGTGAAGCCATCTGGCCCAGGACTTTTCCTTGTTGAGAGGTTTGTGGTCCTAACTCAATTTCTTTACTAGTTATAGATCAATTCATACTTTCTATTTCTTCATTATTTGGTTTTGGTAGATTGTGTACTTCTAGGAATGTGTCCATGAAGACTGTACTAGCTTTAGCAAGTAACTGTCTTAATAACTGTCTCAGTTAATCTGTGTGCCTCACTGCGACTTCCTGTCTCTGCTATAGAAAATGTACTTGGGATTACAGGCACATGCCACCATGCCTGGCAAAATGCAACTAATTTGTTGGCATACAGTTGTTACTAGTACTCTCTTGTAATCCTTATTTCTGTAAGCGTGGTAGTAAACTTTATATCACTTTTATTTCCAATTTTAGTAATTTCAGTCCTCTTTTTTATCAGTCAATCTAGCTAACATTTGTTAATTTTGTTGATCTTTTCAAAGAACTACCTTGTGGTTTCATTGATTATCTATCTATCTATCTGTATATATATATGTATGTGTGTATATATATGTGTGTGTGTGTGTGTATATATATATATATATATATATTTTTTTTTTAGACAGAGCCTCAGTCTTGTCACGCAGGCTGGAGTGCAGTAGCGTGATCTCAGCTCACTGCAACTTCCGCCTCCCAGGTTCAAGTGATTCTCCTTCCTCAGCCTTCTGAGTAGCTGAGA
>NW_012117377.1:4844016-4873071 GCF_000951035.1 Colobus angolensis palliatus | reverse complement strand
AAAGACTTGGAACCAACCCAAATGTCCATCAGTGACAGACTGGATTAAGAAAATGTGGCACATATACACCATGGAATACTATGCAGCAATAAGAAAGGATGAATTCATGTCCTTTGCAGGGACATGGATGCAGCTGGAAACCATCATTCTCAGCAAACTATTGCAAGAACAGAAAACCAAACACCACATGTTCTCACTCATAGGTAGGAATTGAACAATGAGAACATTTGGACACAGGGTGGGGAGCATCATACACTGGAGCCTGTTGTGGGCTGGGGGGAGGGGGGACGGATAGCATTGGGAGATATACCTAATGTAAATGACAAGTTGATGGGTGCAGCACACCAGCATGGCACATGTATACATATGTAACAAACCTGCACATTGTACACATGTACCCTAGAACTTAGAATATAACAAAAAACTTTAAAAAATGTGTGTTGTTTAATTTCCACATATTTGTGAACTTTTCAATTTTCTTTCTGTTACTGATTTCTAGTTTTATGATTTCAATCTTTTACATTTTATTTATATGACTTCAGTCTTTTAGAATGTATTGACTTGTTTTGTCCTTTTATATATGGTATATCCTGGAGAATGTTCCAGGTGCACTTGAGAAAAAGATATAATCTGCTGTTATAAACTACTGCATATGTCTGTCAGGTCCAACTGGTTTATGGACCTAACAAATTAGGTTGTTAATTTAAAATCTTTCTTTTACTTTAATGCATAAATTTATAACTGTAAATTTTCCTTTTACCACTGCTTTCATTGCATCCCACAAGTTTGGGTATGTTGTGTTTTTATTTGTTTCAAGGTATTTTCCTTTTTTTTTTGAGACGGAGTCTCGCTCTGTCGCCCAGGCTGGAGTGCAGTGGCCAGATCTCAGCTCACTGCAAGCTCCGCCTCCCGGGTTCCCGCCATTCTCCTGCCTCAGCCTCCCGTGTAGCTGGGACTACAGGCGCCCGCCACCTCGCCCGGCTAGTTTTTTGTATTTTTTAGTAGAGACGGGGTTTCATGGTGTTAGCCAGGATGGTCTTGATCTCCTGACCTCGTGATCCGCCCGTCTCGGCCTCCCAAAGTGCTGGGATTACAGGCTTGAGCCACTGCACCCGGCCTCAAGGTATTTTCTAAGTGTTCAAGTCCTCTATATTTTTATTGAACTGTCTTATCATTTTATCTATTGTTTAAAGTAGGTTATTGAAGTCTCCAACTATTATTGTAGAACTCTGTTTATTTCTCACTTCAGTTCTATAAATATTTCTTTCACAGATTTGGGGGTTCTGTAGTTTGTGGCATATATGTTTAAAACGATCAATTGATTACTTTATTAATATGTAATATTCTTCTTTGCAACCATTTTTTGAGTGAAGTTCTGTTTTTGTTTTCTGATATTAATATAGCCACTCCTGCTCTCTTTTGGTTACATGAAAATATATACATGAGTATCTTTTTCTATCCTTTTAACCTGTTTGTGTCTTTAGACCTCAAGTGAGTCTCTTGTAGACAGCATATAGTTGAATCGTATTTTTGTATCCATTCTGCCAATCTCTGGCTTTCAATTGGAGAGTTTAATCCATTAACATTTAAATAATTACTGGTGAGAAGGTGTTTTCTTCTGCTATTTTACTGTTTATTTTCTGTATGTCTTACAGATTCTTTGCCTGTCATTATTATTATTATTTTTTTTATTTTATTTTTTTGAGACATAGTCTTGCTCTGTCACCCAGGCTGGAGTGCAGTGGCACAATCTTGGCTCACTGCAACCTCTGCCTCCTGGGTTCATGCCATTTTCCGGCCTCAGCCTCCTGAGTAGCTGGGACTACAGGCGCCCACCACAACTGGCTAATTTTTTGTATTTTTAGTAGAGATGGGGTTTCATCATGTGAGCCAGGATGGTCTCAATCTCCTGACCTTGTGATCTGCCTGCCTTGGCCTCCCAAAGTGCTGGGATTACAGGCGTGAGCCACGGTGCCTGGCCTACCTGTTATTTTTAAAATTACTGCCTACTTTTGTTTTCAGTTGACTTTTGTGTAACATGTTCTGATTTTTTTTTTTTTTTTAATTTTGAGACAGAGTCTTGCTCTGTCACCCAGGCTGGAGAGCAGTGGCACCATCTCTGCTCACTGCAACTCCGCCTCCTGGGTTCAAGCAATTCTCCTGTCTCAGCCTCCCGAGTACCTGGGATTACAGGCGTGTGCCACCGTGTCCGGCTAATTTTTTGTATTTTTGGTAGATATGGAGTTTTGTCACATTGGTCAGGCTGGTCTTGGACTCCTGACCTCAGGTGAATCACCTGCCTTGGCCTCCCAAAGTGCTGGGATAACAGATATGAACCTGATTTCTTTTTTATTTCCTCTTTTGTATATTCTATGAATCCTTTATAGTTACTATGGGAATTAAATATAATATTCTAAAGTTTTTAATGATCTAATTTGAATTGATACCTAGTTAATTTAAATTGCCTATAAAAACTGCTGCTATATAGTTCTGTCCCCTCCTTTGTTATTGGTGTGACAAATTACATCTTTGTATACATTTTGTGCCCAATAATGTAGATTTAAAATAATTTTTTATGGACTTGGCTTTTAAATCCTGTAGAAAATAAAAAATGGAGTTACAAACCAAAATTACTGGCTTTTATATTTGCCTATAGATTTAACTTTACTAGAGGTCTTAATATCTTCATTTGTCATTGAGTTGCTATCTATCATCCATTTATTTCAACTCCTTTCTTACAGGGCAGGTCTACTAGTAATGAACACCCTCAGCTTTTGCTTGGGAATGTCTAAATTTCTTCCTCATTTTTGAAGTACAGTTCTGTAGATAGAGGTTTCTTGTTTGACAGTTTTTTCTTTCATCACTTTGAACATATTATCCCACTGCCTTCGTATCTGTATCTGAAAGGCTTCTGCTGACAAATCTATCACTAATCTTTTTTAAAAAGAAATTTTATTTTTTTATTCACAAATAATGATTGTGAATATAAATATTAAATATAAATATATTTAATTTAAATATAAGGTACAATGTGATTTTTTCATCTATGTACACATTATAAAAAAGATTAAATCGAGTAAATTATCATATCCATTATCTCACCAACTTTTCTTTTGTGGTAGGAATATTAACAATGTATTATTTTAGTAGCTTTGAAATATATAATTCATTGTTATTAACTGTGGTTACCATGAAGTATAATAGATCACTAAAACTTACTCCTACAGTCTAACTGACACTTTGTATTTTGTGATCAACATCTTTGCTTTACCCATCCTTCCCCCAACCCCAGCCTCTAGTAACTGCCTTTCTACTCTGTTTCTATGAGATCAACATTTTTGGATTCCACATATACATGAGATTATACAGTATTTGTCCTTCTGTGTCAGGCTGATTTCACTTAGCACAATGTCCTTCAGGTCTATTCATGTTATCACAAATGATAGGTTTTTCTTCTTTTTAAAGGCTGCGTAGTCGGTGTGTATATATACCACATTTTATCCATTCATCCATTGATGATAATCTTATTGACAATCTCTTGTATGTGATAAATTGCACCACTGCAGGGATTGGGGAAATCTTTTCCTCACCCTTTGACAGGTTTATGGCTGAGGCCTCTATAACAAAAGGCAGATTAACAAGAGAAAAGCATACAAATTTACTTAATATATATTTTATGTGACATGAGAAACTTCATAATGAAATGAAGACTCAAAGACACAGGTAAACCAGTGGCTTTTTTTTTTCTTTTTGAGACAGAGTCTCACTCTGTCGCCTAGGCTGGAGTGCAGTGGTGTGATCCCAGCTCACTGTAACCTCTGCCTCCCAGGTTCAAGCGATTCTTGTGCCTCAATCACCTGAGTAGCTGGGATTACAGGCATGCACCACCATACCTTGCTAAGTTTTGTATTTTTAGTAGAGATGGAGTTTCTCCATGTTGGCCAGTCTGGTCACAATCTCCTGGCCTCAAATGATCTGCCTGTCTTGGCCTCCCAAAGTGCTGGGATTACAGGTGTGAGCCACCACACCCGGGCAACCAGTGGCTTTTTCATGCTAGGTTTGATGAAGAAGTGGATAACTGTGAAGAATGTTTGGATCCAAAAGTATGATCTAATGGTAACAAACTGGGGGGAACTTAGCAAGACCTGTTTGTTCCGATTCTTTTTTGTGTCCCTGTGCCTTCAGAGATAAGGATGTTCCTTTCTTCTGGGTCTAGAGAGGGCACCTGTTGAATGTGGGTCTTATGACCTGCTCCAGGGGAGAAGGGTGGGAAAAGGTCAGAGAATGATCTTCCTAGGTTTTATGACCAGCTTCAGGGGAGAAGGTGAGGAAGAAGTAAAAGTGATGTTCCTGCTTCTGCTATTTTCTCAAATACCAAGGTGCCATATTTTAGGGTAGTGTAATTCTGAATCGCATCACCATCATCAGTATTCTCCTAATCCCCAAACTCTTTGCTCTGTTCTCCATATTCAAACCAAACAGGAGGTCCTCTAGATTTACCTCTGTCCTATTTCTCAAATGTATCCTTTTCTCTGTTTTCTTATTGCTGCTTAGTTTGTCATTTCTTGTTAGAATTACAATATTGCTTCTTACCATGTTTTCCTAATATGTGTTTGACTTTCTCCATCACATTATCCACAACCCATAACTGATCTGAAACAATTATGAAAATGATATTCACCTTTTCACACAGTTGTTCAATGGTTCCTCCTGGCCTTTAGCGGAGTTCAAACTCTGGCCAGGACATGTAAGGTCCTTTTGCACGTGGGCCTCCAGTCTCAGTAGTTTGAACTGACTGGGGGTGTTTCTTCTTGCCTGTTGCCGAGCCTTCAAGCAGACTCACTCATGGATGACACAGCTGTCTGCAAGTGCCTACTGCTTTGTCTCAAAACTTGTAGTGACAGGTGTATCTTGTCACTTTCTGGTGTACATTGCGGATCTGCCTTGTTTATCGTTCCAAGATGAGCTCCGATGTGAGTGGCCCTGACAGTGCGGAGTATAATCAAATGCCCTTTGAACTGAGGGAGCACAATTTATTGCTGTCAACACAGTTTACAGTTTATGAGGTTATCAGCCCCTTAACTCCTGAGGTTTTTTCAAGCCTTGGTTTGAATCTATAAACACAACTGATTCATGTCACAAAACTGATGTAAAATATAATTGTTATTGTTTCATTTTATAAATTCCTTACCTCATAAAGTATCATGAAAAAAACAATAAGATTATGTTTTCCCTTCCCTCATCCATCTCACTAAGAAATAGTATCATAATTCTTCAACAGTAAATTTTCTGTGTGGGAGAAAAAGGTGTTTTAACATAAATTTAGTAAATGTTTTAATAATTGCATTACAATTATAAATGCTTCTAATAAGCCAGACTCAATGTTTCTTAGGTTATCTATGAAAAATGAATAATGAATAAATAAAAATAAGACCTCATTTGGAAATACTATAGGAATTTCATGTGTCCAGTTTTAATTTTTACCAACCATAACCTTTAACCATTTTTTCTATTTATGAAGAAACTTAAATTTTAAACACTAGAAACATGTTTCTGCTTAATTCCAGTCTGAAGTTAGAGGTTTAAGGCAAGAAAAAGTTAAAAAGGTGCAAATAAATGGAGTCCAAGTCTTGGAGGACATCAAAAAGGAAATTTTCAGGTTTTTTTTTTTTTTTTAGAAACAGAGGTTCGCTCTTTCGTCCAGTCTGGAGTGAAGTGGTGAAATCAGCTCACCACAACCTCCACCCCCATATTCAAGTGATTCTCCTGTCTCAGCCTCCTGAGTAGCTGTGATTATAGGCATCCACCACCACGCCTAGCTAATTTTTATATTTTTAGTGGAGATGGGGTTTTGCCATGTTGGCCAGGCTGTTCTTGAACTCCTGACCTCAGGTGATCCACCTACCTCGGCCTCCCAAAGTGCTAGGATTACAGGCATGAGCCACCATCAAATCCTTTCTTGTAAAATCCAGCTCTTCAAGTTAGCTTACAATCATGTTGGTCTTTCTAAATAAAACTGCCTTTTTATAATAAAAATTGTTTAAAATAAAATAAAATATTGGCTATTTGTCAAGAGCAGGTGCATTTGAATATAAGATTTGAAATTTAAATTAATAATTGATGAGGAGACAAATTTTTTAAGCAAAAGGAATTGAAAGTATTTTCAAGTTCTAAGAAGAAGAAAAAAATGAAAGTAAGTCACATTCATTCAATAACTTTATCTGAAAATGAAGTCAGTTGGAATTGAATTCAGTGATGTATATTACTTAATCATACCATAGGACTTATTTGCTCAGGCAGAAGTTAGTTTACCTTAAACTCAATTAGGAGCACAACCCATTCCAGTACAATGGAATCTCCTCATTGTATTGGCTGTTCAAAATTGAAGGTCCAATTACAGAATTTCCTGAACTTATGCCATTGAATTATTGTCTTATTTTTAAATATAGGATGAACCCCAAACATATAAAATATGATGAAGCATGTGTACTTGACAAGTGTATTGGTTATAAACAATGGAAACCAACTCTGACTAATGGGAGCGAAACAGGACTTACAGGAAAGTCATCAGATAGCTCACAAATTTGGAGACACATTGGCAAATAAAGCTAGGAGAACAGGAAGGAACCCAGGGAGTCTAGGTCACCAAGAGCCCAGGCACAGTTCAAAGTTCAAATGTAACGGTGCAGATACAGCCACCACTGTATCCTCCCAACTGAGCCTCTTGACTCTCAACTCCATTGCCTCTGCACCTACAGAACATCAGCAGAACAGCATCAGCCATAGCAACCAGCCCTACTTCTTGACATTAGTGGATTCAGCCTCAAAGTCCCAGAGAGAAGGTACCTCAAATGGGTTTGGGGAGATCAATGTCATATTGGAAGCAAAGCTCCCAAGAGTTATGAATTGAATTGTGTCTCCCCAAAATGCATATGTAGAAGTCCTAATCCTGAGTATTTTAGAATGTGACTTTCTTTGGAAATAGGGTCATTGCAGACACAATTTTTTTGTGTAATAACTGTTAAGATGAGGTAATGCTTGGGTAAGGTGGGCGCCTAATTTAATATGACTAGTGTCCTTATAAATAGGGGAAATTTGGAGACAGACAAACACACAGAGACAATGCCATGGGAATATCAAGGCAGAGATTGGGTGATTTATTTGCAGGCCAAATAATGCCAAAGATAGCAAACTACCAGAAGTTAGGGTAGAGGCGTGAAACAGAAGGAACTAGCCCTGCCTATACATTGATCTTAGTCTTGTACCCTCCAGAGCTGTGAGACAATACAATTTCTTTTGTTCAAGCTATCCAGGTTGTGGTACTTTGTTATGGCACTTAGCAAACTATAATACACCCATCTCCAACCAAGACCCCAACAGCAGCAAATTCTCCATTCTCACCACTCCTATTCAACACAGCAGTCAAGTGAAATAAATAAAAGGCATCCACATTGAAATAGGAGAAGTCAAATCTCTGTTAGCTGATGACATGATCTTATACCCAGAAAACCCTAAAGATTCTGCCCAAAGATTCCTAGACCTGATAAATAACTTCAGTAAAGTTTCATGATACAAAACTAATATACAAAAATAAATTGCATTTCTACACCAACAGTGCTCAAGCTGAGAACCAAATTCAGAGCTCAATCTCATTCATAATGGCCACACAAAAATATTATGTTTGTGCAAAAGTAATTGTGGTTTTTGCCACTACTTTCAATGGCAGAAACAGCAATTAATTTTGCACCAACCTAATAAAATACTTAGAAATACATTTATCCAAGGAGGTGAAGTACCTCCACAAGGATAACGACAAAACACCGATGAGAAAAAATGTAGATGAAACAAACAAATGGATAAGGAAGCATTCCATGCTCATGGGTTGGAAGGATCAATATTGTTAAAATGTCCATACTGCCCAAAGCAATCTACGGATTCAATGCTATTTCTGCTAAATTACCAACACCATTTTTTACAGAATTAGAAAAAAATCTATTCTAAAATTCATATGGAATCAGAAGAGAGCCAAATAGCTCAAGCAATCATAAGCAAAAAGAATAAAGCTGGAGGCATCACATTATCCAACTTCAAACTGTACTACAGAGTTACCGTTACCAAGACATCATGATACTGGCACAAAAATAGACACATAGACAAACAGAATAGAGACCCTTGAAACAAAGCCACATGTCTACAGGCAATTAATCTTCCTCAGAGTCCACAAACATAAACAACGGGCAAAGGATACCCTATTAAATAGTGCTGGGAAAACTGGCTAACCATATGCGGAATAATGAAATTGGACCCCTGCCTCTCATATACAAAATTAAACTCAAGATGGATTGAAGACTTAAATGTAAGACCTCAAGCTATAACAATTCTAAAAGAAAACCTAGGAAGTACTCTTCTAGACATTGGTCTAGGCAAAGAATTTATGACTAAGTCCTCAAAAGCAAATGCAAAAAGACAAAACTTGACAATTGAGACATAATTAAACCAAGGAGATTTTGCACAGCAAAAGAAACTATCAACAGAGTAAACAGACAACCTACAGAATGGGAGAGAATGTTCACAAACTACACATCTGATAAATCACTAATATTCAGAATCTATAAAGAACTTAAATCAACAAGAATAATAACATCATTAAAAAGTGGGTGAAGGACATGAGCAGACACTTCTCAAAAGAAGGCATACAAGCAGTCAGCAAACATAAGAAAAAATTGTCACTGTCACTGATCACCAGAGAAAAGGAAATCAAAATCACAATGGAATACACCTTCACATCCGTCAAAACAGCTATTATTAAAAAGTCAAAAAATAACCAATGATGACGAGGTTGCGGAGAAAAGGGAACACTTACACACTCTTGATGGGAGTATAAACTAGTTCAACCATTGTGGAAAACAGCATGGAGTTTCCTCAAGAAGCTAAAAGCAGAATTATTATACCATTCGACTCAGCAATCCCATTACTGGCTATATACCTGGATGAACAGGAGTCATTCCACCACAAAGACACAGGCGTGCAAATGTTCACTGCAGCACTATTCACAATAGCAGAGGCATGGAGGCAACCTGCATGCCCATCAGTGACAGATTGGATAAAGAAAATGTGGTACATATACACCATGAAACACCCTGCAGCCATTAAAAAGAACGAGATCATGTATTTTGAGGGTACATGGATGGAGCTGGAAGCTATTACCCTTAGCAAACTAACACAGGAGCAGACAACCGAACACTACATGTTCTCACTTGTAAAAGGAGGAGCTAAATGATGAGAACTCATGAACACGAGAAGGGGATAATAGAAACGGGGGCCTACAGGGTGGAGACTGGGAGACGGGAGAGGAGCAGAAAAGATAACTATTGAGTACTGGCTTAATACCTGAGTAATGAAATAATCTGTACAACAAACCCCATGACACAAGTTTACCTATTTAACAGACCTTAACAGGTACCCCCAAACCTAAAATAAACTTTTTTTTTGAAACGGAGTCTCGCTCTGTCGCCCAGGCCCGGGCTGGAGTGCAGTGGCCGGATCTCAGCTCACTGCAAGCTCTGCCTCCCGGGTTTACGCCATTCTCCTGCCTCAGCCTCCCGAGTAGCTGGGACTACAGGTGCCCGCCACCTCGCCCGGCTAGATTTTTGTATTTTTTAGTAGAGACGGGGTTTCACCGTGTTAGCCAGGATGGTCTCGATCTCCTGACCTCGTGATCCGCCCGTCTCGGCCTCCCAAAGTGCTGGGATTACAGGCTTGAGCCACTGCGCCCGGCCAACTTTTTTTTTTTAAAGTCAAAAAATAACAGATGTTCATGAGGTTGTGGAGAAAGGGAATGCTTATACACTACTGATGGGGTGTACATTGCTTTCGCCTCTGAGGAAAGCAGTTTGGAGGTTCCTTAACGACCTAAAAACAGAATTATCACTTGACCTAGCAATCCCATTACTGGGTATATACTCGGAGGAAAACAAATAGCTCTACCAGAAAGACACATGTACGCGTATGTTTATCACAGCACTATCCACAATAGCAAAGACGTGGAATCCTCCTAGGTACCCATCAATGGTGGACTGGCTAAAGAAAATGTCGTACGTAAACTCCATGGAACGCTACGCAGCCATAAAAGAATAAAATCACGTCTTTTGCGGCAACATGGATGCAGCTGGAGGCCACTATCCTCAGCGAATTAACACAGAAATAAAAAACTAAATACTGCATGTTCTTATTTATAAGTAGGAGATAAGCATTGGATATACATGGACACAAATGTGGTAACAACAGACGCTAGAGATCCTGAAAAGAGGGAGGAAAGGAGGAGAGCAAGGGTTGAAAAACTATCTGTTAGGTACTATCTTCACTATTTGGGCAACAGGATTATTAGAAGCCCAAACCTCAGCATCATGCAATACACCCATGTAACAAACCTGCACGTGTATCCCTGAATCTAAAAAAATGTTGACTTTCTGATCTTTAATGTAATGGTATTAGGAGGCAAGAGGTAATTAGCCTGACGATAGAACCCTCATGGTTGGCATTACTGGCTTTTTAAAAGGAACCCCAGAGAGCTCTCTCCTCCCTCTCTGCCAGGTGAGGGTAATACCTGAAGTCTGAAGTCTGCAACTCAGAAGAGAGTCTTCACGAGTGCCTGACCATATGGCACTTTACACTAGACCATGAGTACCTTTTGCATGTTGTCACTGTTTTTATTGTTTTATCTCTCCACCGTGACTCGCTCATGTAGCACAAAGCTCCATTGCCTTGGTAGACCTTCTCCAAACCTTAAAAACCATCAATCTAGGCTGGGTGTGGTGGCTCATGCCTGTAATCCCAATGGGCAGGTTGCCCAAGGTCAGGAGTTTGAGAGCAGCCTGGCCAACACGGTGAAACCCCAAATCTACTAAAAATGCAAAAATTAGCTGGGCGTAGTGGCGGGTGCCTGTAATCACAGCTACTCAGGAGGCTGAGGCAGGAGAACCTCTTGAATCAGGAGATAAAGGTTGCAGTGAGCCAAAATCATGCAACTGCACTCCAGCCTGGGAGACAGAGGGAGACTCCGTCTCAAAAAAAAACAAAAGCCATCAGTCTTGGCCAGGGCTGGGTTGGGGGTGGGGGTGGCTCATGCCTGTAATCCCAGCACTTTGGGAGGCCAAGGCTGGCAGATTACTGGAGGTCAGGAGTTCGAGACTAGCCTGGCTAATGTGGCGAAACTCTGCCTCTACAAAAAATACAAAAATTAGCTGGGTGTGGTGGTATGCACCTGTAGTCCCAGCTACTCAGGAGGCTGAGGCAAGACAATCACTTGAACCCAGGAGACAGAGGTGGCAGTGATCCAAGATCATGCCAGTGCATTCCAGCTTGGGTGATAGAGTGAGACTCTGTCTCAAAAAAACAAAAACAAACCATGAGTCTTACTAGGGAGTTTTTTTTTTTGTTTGTTTTTGTTTTTACAAAAGGGGGACTTGTACACAAAAAGTGGGTGAAGCCATTCTATTCATTTGTCTGCCATGTGTTGTCTCACAGACCCACTGGGCTGCAGGGAACATTTTATGTGTGTCTGAAGAGGCTGCAACAGTTTGCTAGAGCTCCCATGACACAGTATTACAGACTGAAGGGCTTTAACAACAGAAATTTAGTTTCTCACAATTCTGGAGGCTAGAAATTTGACATCAAACTCTTGGCTGGGGTGATTTCTCTGAGGCCTCTCTCCCTTGCCTGTAAACAGCTGTCTTCTGTTTCTGTGCTCACAAGGTCTTCTCTTGTGCCTCCCTGTGTGCTTGTTCCCTCTTCTTATAAGGACTGCAGTCAGAGTGGATTAGGGCCCACCCCAATGAACCCACTTTATGTTAATTACCTCTTTTTTTTTTTTTTTTTGAGTTGGAGTCTCGCTGTATCCCCCAGGCTGGAGTGCAGTGGTGCGATCTCAGCTCACTGCAACCTCTGTCTCCCAGGTTCAAGTGATTTTCCTGCCTCAACCTCCCAAGTAGCTGGGATTACAGGCACTTGCCACCACACCTGGCTGATTTTTTGTACTTTTAGTAGAGACGGAGTTTTACCATGTTGACCAGGCTAGTCTTGAACTCCTGACCTCAGGTGATTCACCTGCCTCGGCCTTTCAAAGTGCTGAGATTACAGGTGTGAGTGAGTCGTAACCGCACCTGGCCATGTTAATTACCTCTTTAAGGAGCATATGTCCAAATACAGTCAGATTCTAACACTCAGTGTTAGAGTGTTAGAGCGTGAACATATGAATTTGTGGGAGGGAACACAATTCATCCCATAACATATACTACCTCCCTCCAGAATACGCATATGTCAAATGTGTATAGCTACAGTCTGATAACTTTCCAAAAGGGCTATAGCAGGTACATTGCCACCAGCAGTCCCTGAAGGCAGCTGGTTCCCTGCATCCAGCCTCCCCTGGATGTTTACATCTCTTAATATTTTGCCAAGCTGGTGTCTGTGTGGCAAATACAATCACATTGTTCCATTCACTCCCAAGTTCCCCAGTGGATGTGTTTGTTGTCTTTCATTTGTTGAATATCTGCTTGGGGTTTCTTTTCCCTGAGCCACCTGCTCAGGTCCCCTCGGTTCTCTCAGGAGCTTTCTCCCTGGAGTCTCCTGACATTTTCTCTTTTGCCAGGTGTGGGATTGTTTTAGTTGTTTCTCAAGACTCCCTTTAATGTTAAAGGAAGAAAAATTATGTTGCTTTACGTCCAAAGAGTTCTTCTAGAGTGTCTTGCCCTGTGCGCTGTCTCCGACAAGGAGAGGAAAGGAGGCTACTCTAGGCTCCTCTCCTCCATGGCAGGAGCGGGCCCAGCCTCAGGTAGTTCAGAGGCAATTTAACACATCCCCCCTTGTGGATGATTCTCTGTTCTGAGTCGTGCTGTTGAGCAGCCATTTGACATCCAGAAGTCTGTGTCTTCTCATCCATACAATGAGTGTGGGTTTTTTTGAGGACTCACTTGGATAGTGCTCTTCATACAGGCTATTAATGCAGGTTCTTCATAAGGCTATTAATTGCTCCACAGTTGCCAAAATACTGTGATGATGCCTTGAAGCTATTAATGATTTAATGAATATCTGTCCCCCCCAATCAAATTTTACGTTGAAAGTCTAAAACCTTTTTCACCATGAACACCCATGTCCTCCACATGCACAAGTCCCTGAAGGGTTGAGGCTTCCTAGTCTGATCTCCAGATCCCAATTCCCTGGTGGCTCATGATGCTGTCACTGTGTCCTTCCTGGTCCTCCCTAGTAAGAAAATGAGTGTACCCTGAACCTAGGGGAGATCTGTACTATGCGGAGGGACCCCGCAGCCAGGCACAAAGGAGAAGCTAGTGGAGTCCCTGGCTCCAACCTTCCAGGGTCAAATTGTCCCCTCCTTCAGGAGTTTCCTGGGCTCATAGTGGGACTTCACCACCATCCTACAGTTCTTATAAGGGAGGAGACCACCCCTCATATTGTCTTATGCCCAATTTCTGCCCCCAAAGAAAGAAGAAGTAAAAACTAAAAGGCAGAAATGGAATCCATAGGCAGACAGCCCGGCGCCACACCCTGGGCCTGGTAGTTAAATATCGACCCCTGACCTAATCAGTTATGTTGTCTATAGACTCCAGACATTGTATAGAAAAGCCCTGTGAAAATCCCTTTCCTGTTCTGTCCCATTCTAATTACCGGTGCATGCAGCCCCCAGTCAGGTACCCCCTGCTTGCTCAATCACGACCCTCTCACACGGACCCTCTTAGAGTTGTGAGCCCTTAAAAGGGACAGGAATTGCTCACTCGGGGAGCTTGGTTGTTGGAGATGTGAGTCTTGCCAAAGCTCCCGGCCGAATGAAGCCCTTCTTTAACTCCATGTCTGAGGGGTTTTGTCTGTGGCTCGTCCTACTACACCTGGAGCAGCTGTTGAGCAGGCGAGTGTCTGTTTCTTTCAAGGCACACCGTACGACCTACTAGCTGTGTCTAGGGATGCCACTGGAGCTTTCTGAGCCTCAACTTGCACCTCTGAAAAGTGGAGTAGTAAGATGAATCTCAGTGAGGTTCTCGTAGGAACGAAATGGCCTAAGACATGACAGGTGGCTCCTGAGTGCCTGGCTCTGTGGAAAGGTTGCTGGACCTACTGTGGTTGTTCATATTTCTTATTTTTCTTTTCTCCTGACTCAGAAGAAGCTGTTTGCATCATGTCTCAATGGCTCCTGTCTCTCTATGTTTGGCAAAGCACATAGACAGCACATCTGTTTTTGCATTTGTAAAGGAGGTTTGAGATTCCTTCTAGCTGGTCTTTGTCCTCGGTACAGATAGAACAGAGGTCCCCAGGTGCTGGGAGAGGAATCGGTCCTGAATCTGAAAGGTTTACAGTAACAATTGATCAGATCACAATTCATTCATGGAAACATCCACAACAAAAAGAGGAAACTGTTGAAGATTTTCATGATAGCCTCAACAATTCCATCTGACATTAGGGCGTTAAAGAAGGCATGAGAGTTTTAATTAAAAAGCCAAATTCTTTATTTAAAAGTTATAGAAATTTGAAGGAATAACAATATAAATAAGTCTTTGGGCAGGATGGGGGCAATGGTGACCCCCAGGCGCAGCTGCGAGGTCCTGCCTGGGCCTGTCTGTGCCCTTTGGAAAATACATCCCCACTGGCCTGCCAACCAGGAAGGGCCCGTCCTGGGCAGCACATCAGAGGCCCCCAGCTCAGATGCTCAGCTGAGGGCAGGTCCCAGTCGCTGGAGGAAGAGACCACGTCCTGGAGCAGGAGGAGGAGTTGCTGGAATCCCGCCCCGTCCGCCCCCATCAACCGCAGCCCGGGCGGGGACGTGGAGAGGGCGAGCGGGTGGAGTTCGCGCCCACAGCCCCGGTGGCGGCTTTCGAGAAGCAGGCGTTGTTCAGGTCGCGCTGGGACCCAGCCTGGCCCGCGGGAAGCTCTTCAGCGAGGCTCAGGAGACGGCCTGCCAGCCCTGCTCTCCGCCCCCGCGGCTCTCTCTGCACCCGGGACCGAAAGCAGCGCGAGGCCTGCTGGCCGGAGCCCCGTTGGCCGTCGCCTCTCCGGGGCAGCCTCTTCCAGCTCCAGGGTTGAGGCGAGTAGGGGCAACAGACACCACGATGTCAGGCAACGCCTCGCTGGGCTGCTGCTTCGCAGTCCCAGGACCGGGCCGGAGGGCTTTGGCTCCGGAGCTGGCCGTGGTGCTGGATCGATGTGTGGGAGGCCCAGGGCTGCAGCTGTACCAGAGCCTGCAGCACTGGAAATGCCTGTGTCTCCAGACATTAAGCAGGAGCTGGAAAAGGAGAATGAGTCACCAACATCAGTCACTTTCCACTGGCCTTTCTAAACACAGAAATGACCGCACAGAATTTAATGATATTGGAGCTCCCAAACACCACCCCTGGGAAGTCTTCCAGGCTGCAGGCCACCTCACTGTCTGCCTCTACAGTGGGCTCTGGAGGCTCCAGCTGCACAAAAGCCGTGTGTATGTGATGCTGCAGGCCCCATCCAGGCCAACTGACCTGCACAGAGGCCGTCTAGGCCTGAATGAAGGACACTTTTAGGACACTTTGACTTTTTTTTTTTTTGACTCTCAGGATTATTGTGGAAAGAGAGATCATGTAGATTCATTTCCAAGTCAGATAATCGCCTTTCGACTTCAAGGTTTTAGCGTCAGAGGTTCCAAAAGTTATGAGTGCCAGCTGATGTGTGAGGTGTTTTCGCTCATCCAGGTTGCCAGAACAGAATACTATGGACCGGGTAGCTTATATGTGACAGAAATGTGTTTCTCACAGTTCTAGAGATAGCGAAGTCCGAGGTCAAGTGGTCGGGTGAGGGCTGGTTTCCTGGTTCAGAAACAGCCATCTTTTTTTTTTTTTTTGAGATGGTGTCTCGCTCTGTTGCCCAGGCTGCAGTACAGTGGCACGATATCAGCTCACTGCAGCCTCTGCCTCCCAGGTTCAAGCAATTATCCTGCCTCAGCCTCCTGAGAGCTAGGATTACAGGCACCTGCCACCACACCCAGCTAATTTTTTGTATTTTTAGTAGAGATGGGGTTTCACCATGTTAGCCAGGATGGTCTCAATTTCCTGACCTCATGATCTGCCTAACTCAGCCTCTGAAAGTGCTGGGATTACACGCGTGAGCCACCGCACCCAGCCAGAAACAGCTGTCTTTTTACTGTGTCCTCACATTACCGAAGCTATAAGGGAGCCATCTTGGAGTCCCTTTTATAGGGACACCAATCCATTCATGAGGTCTCTATCTTCATGACCTAATCGTCTCCCGAGGCTCCACCTCCAGATACATCACTTAAGAGATTTGATTCCAACATATGAATTGGAGGGGACGGAAACATCTGGTCTACAGCATCAGGTTATCCTGAGCCTCTTGCACTCAGAAGGATTCTATAATCTTCTATGGATATTTGCCGGTCCCCTCTGGAGTTTGCTAAACTTCTCTGGGTTTAGAAAAATCTTTAATTGAAGTTCTTGATCCAGCTGGGTCCCAGGCTTAAATTCTACAGTTGCTGGCAAAACCTGTTTATGGAACAGAAGAAACTTCAGAGGCAACTGGTCATTTGGAGTTTTAGGAGAGTTGTTGGGGAGGGTTTGGGATCTGAACGAGAAGTAGAAGGAGGATGGGATGAAGGTGCAGAAGGAGAGAGATTAGGATGAGAAAGGGGAAGAAGGACATCTGGATATAAGGGTCAACTGGAGGGCAAGAAGTGTGATTTTTGCAAAACCCACAATTGCTTTTGCACCAACCTAATAGTTTGTAGTTGCTTAAGTGTGTCAAATTGTGTCTTAGGTTTGGCCAGAGAAGTTTTAATGAAACGGTTCTTGAGTCAGAATAGCATTTGAAAGCTTCTGCACACCAACCAAAATGTACTGCTCACTGGGCTCGAGAAATCTTATTCCTTTTCTTTCTTAAGGAACCTCTCAAATGAGCAATGATGTTCAAAGCAAATGTTCCCCAGAATGGTCATGGAAGGCCCGGTTCTTGATGAAGTAATGCTATTTAGAAAGGCCGGCACAAGAATGAGCATTGTAGTGAAAGTACACACAAGGAGGAGGAGTTTTTCTGGGAAGCAGAGAGGATTCAGACTTAGCCCCATGAGAGCTGGTGACAGACAGTAGGAGCGTAATGCTTATGCACCTCGTGTCTTGGGTCCTCATCCTGACAGTTGGTGACTTCCAAATGAAGACACAAAAATCTGTTCTGCCAGCAGGTGGAAAGCCGAAAATAAATAAATAAAATAAAATAACTTGCTGGATCACAACCACAATGCACAGAACTAAGAAGGGAGTAGAAAGGAGAACTTCATCCAGTTTCATTGGCGACCCATAGCAAAGTGTGTCCAAATGGATGTCTGACCAGTGAGAACTACAAATTCGCTGGCGTGTGAGACTGGCTTGAACAACGGCCTTCGGGGCCTATGACCATGCTCCACCCTCTCATTCTTTCGAAACAAAAGAGTAACATAGAGACTGCAAAACGAATAAACAGGAAGACCAGACTCCGCCGAGAATGTCAAAAAAGGAGGAACCAATAACCAAAACCAGGTATTTATTCTACCAAATGCAGAATAAATACCTAAGGAACTCGGCGCAAAGACAGAGAGTTCAGAACCAGTGCTCATGTATCACATCAGTGCTGATCAGATGGCAGCCGTGAACAGAAGACACAAGATGCCTTGGTGGGTGCTGGTCAATCTATAGGGTCCAAGGCAGAGGACAGTGCAGCGGATACCTCAGGGGGACCTCCATAATAGCAGTGGAAATCATTGGAGGCCACACAAATGAACACGAGAAAAGCTGTGTATCCCAGCTTTGCCCTAGCAAGGGAATTAGCCACCATCACTTGTGTTTGTGGGAGACTCAAAGGCAAGAAGAGGAGTGGGAGAACTCCCGAGTGGAAAAACAGGCAAGACTCCAGATGTGTCCTGATTGGAGGCTCTTGACATGGGGAAGCTGCAGGAGGGCTCAGCAGAAGCCGAATATTCTATTTTCCTGGTAAGAGTGAATGTTTGGCCTTCTCAGTTTAGTCCTAAGTTGGAAGTAAAGGCAAAAATTAGATCAGCTGTGGGTTACTAATCAAGACTAGACAGTCCGGACTGATTGTTGTAGGCCGTGTTCAGAGTTCTCTTTTTGTATGTAGACTGGTTGTTATCCATTTGCGTATTTATCTTTCAAAATGAAAGGAAAAGTCACCACAAGCAATAACATATTTGCAAATGATAAATCTGCTTATGAACTTTTATTCAGGCAAAAACATTTCATAGTGCTCATTAACAAAAGATAAACTATTTAAAATGTAAAGTGTATTTCAATAGCATTTCTCCAAGGAAAATATACTGTTCCAATATGTACCATATCATTAGTCATTACGGACGTCCATACCAGCATCACAATGCAATACAACTTCATACTCACTAGAGTGGCTGTAATCAAACGACAGACAATAACAAGTGATGACAAGGAGAGGGGAAATAGGGACCCTCCAGATATTGCCTACAGAAAAGCAAATGAATGCAGCCACTTTGTTAAGCAATTTGGTAGTTTCTCAGAGTGCCATATGTAGAATTATCGTATGACTCAGCAGCTTCACTCCCAGATAGGTACCCAGAATAAATGGAAACCTATGTCCACACAAAGACTCACGTGAAAGCTCAAAGCAGCACTATCCGTAGTAACCCAAAGTGGAAACAACCCAAATACTCATCAACTAGCAAAAGGAAAAAAGAAAAGTGTGTCTATAGAAGAATACTATTCAACAATTAAAAAATGCAAATGGGCAATGCACTTGGCTCAGAAGGAGTAGCCATTTCAGCTTTGTCAGCTGCCACAGCAAAGAAGGTGATTGAGGGCTAGTGGCAGGGGTCCTGTGGAGGCCATCATTGTGCCATGGCCAGCAGGAGCACATGGCATGAGTCTGGGGCTGCCTCGTTGCCTCCAGGGTGTTGCAGGCATCTCTGTACACCAAGGACTCCAGGCCAGCTTAGCAGGAAGTCAGGGGAGCCCCCCGTAGCCAAGCCTGGGCAATGGCATGGCCCGCTCTGGGCCCAGGAAGTTCAGAAGCCAGGCAAGCAGGAAGTACAAGCAGCCCAAGTTAACTATCTCTTTTGTAGGGTTGGTAAGTAAACTGTGAGTAAATATTTTAGTTAAACATTAAGAGAAAACCACTTTCAAAGCATACAGGACAAGCTGAATCACTCATAAAATAGGACCTCAGAGAGTCTAACAAAAATGCAGCTTCAGTCATCTTTTGCTTTTTTAAAAGAAAAAAAATGCATCATTTTGCATTCCATGTATGATAAGTGAATGTTACTCATAAAGGACTTGAACTCCCTAAGCCTATGTGTCCACTTCCACCATTAAAGTGGATTCAGGGGCTTGGTATGACTGTCACCAGACAGACTTTCTTTAAGTAATTGATGGCAGTGGTCTTACTGCCTCATCGAACTATATCTGGATATACTCAGGTTGCTTTTAAAGGTGCTTCATACACTTCCATGGTCTGCAGAACATATGGGAGGTAACTCATAGTTTCTTTTATTAACATAAACTACTTTCACTTTCTCCAATGACAAATTGCCCCAAATTAGGGTTTTTAGACTACTATGACTGCACCTGATGAGAAATTCCTCTGTAGACCAGAGCTGTGTATTATTTTCTTTTGTCCTACAATATTTTTTTTTCAACTTTTTAATTTAATTTAATTTTTTTGAGGTGGGGTTTCACTCTTTTTAACCCAGGCTAGAGTTCATTGGCACGATCTTGGCTCACTGCAACCTCCACCTCCCGGGTTCAAGAGATTCTTCTGCCTCAGCCTCTCAAATAGCTGGAACTATAGGCACACACCACCATGCCCAGCTGATTTTTTTTTTTTTTTTTTGTACTTTTAGTAGAGATGGGGTTTCACCATGTTGGCCAGGCTGGTCTCGAATTTCTCACCTCAGGTGATCCACCTGCCTTGGCCTCCCAAAGTTCTGGGATTACAGGTGTGAGCCCTGAACTTTTATTTTAGATTCAGTGGTTATGTGTGTGGTTTTGTTACTTAAGTATGTTTCATAATGCTAAGGTTTGAGGATGAAAGATCCCGTTACCCAGGAATTGAGCATAGTTCCCAATGGTTAGTTTTTCAACTTCTGTCCCCCTCCCTTCTCCTCCCTGCTCTAGCAGACCCCAGTGTCTACTGTTGCCATCTTCATGTCAATGAGTACCCAATATTAAGCTCTCACTTACACATGAGAACATGAGGTATGTGGTTTTCCATTCTTTTGTCTGTTCTTGTTTGCTTAGGATAATGGCCTCCAGGCTGCATCCATGTTGCTGCAAAGGTTATAATTTCATTCTTTTTATGGCTGCATAATATTCTATGGTGTATGTTTTAGGACATTCTTGTATTGCTATAGAGAAATACCTGAGACTGGGTAATTTATTAAGAAAAGAGGTTTATTTGGCTCATGGTTCTGCAAGCTGTACAAGCATGGCACTGCCATCTGCTAGGCTTCTGAGGAGGCCTCAGGGAGCTTTTACTCATGGCAGAAGGTGAAGCAGGAGCAGGCACTTCACTTGGTAGGAGCAAGAAAGAGAGTGGGTGATGTGCTCCACACTTCAACAACGATATCTCATGAGAACTCACTTGCTGTTGCAAGGACAACACCAAGCCATAAGAGATCCATCACCGTAACCCAAATATCTCCAACCAGGCCCTACCTCCAACACTGGGGATTACATTTCAACATAAGATTTGAGTGGGGACACATATCCAAACTACATGAGTGTATACCTACCACATTTTCTTTTTCCAATCTGTCATAGATGGGCACCTAGATTGATTCCATGTCTGCTATTGCGAATGGTGCCATGATGGACATGTTCGTGTGTGTGTCTTTCTGGGAGAATGATTTGTTTTCTTTTGGGTATACACCCAGTAATGGGATTGTTGGGTCGAGTGGTAGTTCTAAGTCCTTTGAGAAATCTCCAAACTGCTTTTCACAGTGGCTGAATTAATTTACATTCCCACCAACAATGTATAAGCACTTGTTTTTCTCTGCAGCCATGCCAACAACTGTGGTTTTTTAACTTTTAGTAATAGCCATTCTGACTGGCATAAGGTAGTAGCTCATTGTGGTTTTGATTTGCGTTTCCCTGATGATGAGTGATGTGGAGCATTTTTTCATATGTTTGTTAGCCACTTGTTTGTCTTATTTTGAGAAGTTTCTGTTCATGTCTTTTGCCCATTTTTTAATGGGATTGTTTTTTGCTTGTCCAATTGATTAAGTTCCTTAAATATTTTGGATGTTAGATTTTTGTCAGATGTGTGGTTTGTGAATATGTTCTCCCATTCTGCAGGCTGTATGTTCACTCCGTTGATAGCTTCTTTTCTTGTGCAGAAGCTCTTGAGTTAGGTCCCACTTGTCAATTTTATTTTTGTTGCGATTGCTTTTGATGACTTAGTTATACATTCCTTCCAGAATGGCATTTCCTAGGTTTTCTTCTAGGATTTTTATAGTTTGAGGTTGTACATTTAAATCTTTAGTTCATCTTGAGTTAATTTTTGTATGTGGTGATGGGTAAGGGTCCAATGTCATTCTTCTGCGTATGACTAGCCTGCTATCCCAGCACTATTTATTGAAGAGGAAGTACTTTCCCCATTCCTTTTTTTTGACTTTGTCAAAAATTAGATGGCTGTAGGTGTGCATCTTTATTTCTGGGTTCTCTATTCTGTTCCATTGGTCTATGCGTCTGTTTTCGTGCCAGTACCATCACAGCTGTGTATTATTGCAAGCATCATAAACCCTTTGGTGGCAAGGGAGGTGATTATTAACAATGCAAGGACAAAGTGCTGCAGTAGCAGCGGTGGCAAGCAGCTGCCTGAGAAGGAAAGCTTGGAACGTGAGGTGGTCCCTGCAGGGGCAAGCACCCAGCATGGCAGACCAGGTGGCTAACAAGGTGGGAGGTGCAGCTGTCATCATCATGGAGCCAGACACACCAAGGAGTGCAGCAAATGTGAAGGTTCTAAGTGCAAATGGCAGCCTTGATTTTGGGAGCAACTGGCTGGGACTTGATTGGTTGAAAAAGTCCTTACACAATGATGACCCCCAGTCAGAATTTGTGGGTGTCTCATAGGATTGGATTCCTGTTGGGGGTCCAGGCACAGGCAGTGGTTTGAGTGGGGCACATGTGCTTTCTGCAGCCCACTTATCACCCCAGAAGGGAATCTGTGGAGTTGGAGTTGAAATGAAAAGGGGCAGCTGAAACATGGTGATACCAAGAAAGCTGAAGCCCCCACACTTATAGAGGGTCCCAGTCCTGGGGCTGCTATGTCAGCAGCATGTGGGTGGAACCATACCCTGGGGTTGCAGGAAGTGGGTTCTGCATTTGCCTTTGGAGAGAACAGGATGCAGAAGATGGGGCTTGGTCGTCAGATAGATGCAGTTCCGAGCCCTGCGCAGAAGATGTACGAGGCCAGCCATTCACCAAAATGGCCCAGGGGGCTGAATTCAGTAGGATGATAGACAGCAAGAACAAAAAGGCAAAAACAAAACAAAAAACAGAAAAACAAACTTTGTTCCTCCGGGAGCCCTGAATATGGTTACCTGGGACACAGCTCATGATGAGAAGTTCATATCCCCACTGCTGTGGACAGAGTCCAGCTGGGAGCTGATGCCCAGGTGAGTGGCTGTCTTCATGGAGAAGAAGAAAGATTAGCAGATTCTGCCAGTAACACATGTGGTGGTGCAGATGTGGCCTGCAGAGCTAACCACATGCTGGTCCTGGACTCCCAGAAGCACATCTTCTTCTGACGCTTTGGTGACTATTGCTGGCTGGACCATGTGGAGCAGAAAAACGAGACGGTACACCACCTCCAAGCGGTTTGGCTTTCCTGGGATGGGGTCCCCAGATCTATGCTGATTATGCCTGGTCCTTTGCTGTCAGTGAAGAGGGTGGTGTGTTTTTCTGGGAGGCCACCAACACTTCCCATGAGTCTATCATGTACCTGAAAGCAGTGCTGACCCTCTGTGGCTAGAGAACATGGAGCCTGGCTCATGGGAAGAGAATCGTGGTGGTTGTAGGATCATCTGGGGCTGGTCCCTGAGCTTTGGTGAACTGGGCAGAGGGGAATCACAAGCCCACAGCTCCCACTGCGGCCCAAGACACGAAGACACTTCATGGTGTCTTCTCAGAGCAGGCTGCGGTGGGTTACTCACACTCTTTGCTGATGGTGAGAGATGAAAGCAATGCCTAGAAACTGCCAGAGTCAACCCCTTACCCTCCAATTCTCCCAGAAACTCTTCCAATTCCATGTCTCATGGCAGCTTTCATTTCCATGTGCAACGGGACATGAAGTCAAAGGAAGAATTTAAATATGACTATTCTGAAGTACATGCTTTAAACAACTTTTTAGATGTAGTAACATGATGATTGTTATTTAGAAATGCTTAGAAGTGATTCTTCATTATGACACTGAAGACAAGAATTGGTGCTTTCAAAGAATCTGGCAAGTTGAACACATTGACAAAAATGACCTAAGCTTTTCCTATAAAGAGCATTTAAGTTATTTTGGCAACCCCAGGGACCCACTGGTATTTGGAGAGGGGGTTCAGATAAAAATAATGTCAGTCACAAGCACTCAGCTCTCCCAGTGGTCTCAACGTCTGTGTAACATTTGCTGTCGCTGACGGAGGTTTGATCAGCAAAGTCCACTTTCAGCTCTGATTCAACCTTAGCCTCTGAGGTCCAGAGCTGTTTTTCACACCTCAGAAATCCTAAAGGCACTTACAGGTTTATCCATGACAGACCGCGTAGGCTAACTAAAATGTCAGGTGCTTTTCCTTTAGCCTCAAATTGAATCTGCTCCACGTAGGAACACTCTCTTGCTAGTTTGAAGTTAATGGCTAAAATCTGAACTAATTTTAAAAATGCAATTTTTCAAACATGCAGCTTTTTCAAACATAAATTTTCCACACCATTGCATCAAAGACTTCAGAGTACTTTTTCCTTTTGTTCTGTGAGGAGACAAGGACTATTTTAATTCCCCAGCTCTAAATTATTCTATTTTCCTGTGTGTTGTTACTATTCAGATAAGGCTGACTTTCTTTTTCGTTCCTTTCTCTCACTTCAGTTATCTTCTGCATGTTTAAATAGCTAATTAGCATCAAATTACTTTTTTTAGGTTCAAGTTTGCCAACAATTTTAGGCTTTCATAATCTGCCAAAACCATTCATCTAAAGAGACTGTTTCTAACTTTCTTTTGAAAATCTAAAACACTTTTGAATATAACATAATATACAAATACAAAAAATTTTGTAGTGTGATATTTTCATCATGGCACAGGTAAGTAGGCTACATGGCTATAGTTATTGTTTCTTGTTGACATTTTAATTTGAATGATGAGGTAGCAAAGAACAATTCCAGGGAAAAATTGTAATATATAATCTGACAACACTAACATAAAATATTTTCATTTTGTGTCGTATTCTGTAGTCATTGTTTACATGCTTTATACGGTTTTGCTTGTTTAGTATTGTTGAAGTCATTGCGTGCATGTCATTTTGCTTTGGTAGTCTTTGACTAAAAGCTACATTATCAAAATAGTGGTTTACCCCAAACAGACAGGGTAAGAAGTCAAGAGTATAACAAGAAAAACTAGTATGCTGAGATAGGGAAGAGGGTGCTGATAGGGACAAAAACATTAAAAGCTTTGGAAGAAGTCAACACTTATGAAATTGACAATTATATTTTCATTCTTTAAAATAATATTTGGCATATGCATGAGAATATAAATGAAATGTATGTAAGTTTAAAGCATGAGTATATTGTGCCTGTAATCCCAGCACTTTGGGAGGCGGAGGCAGGCAGATTGCCTGAGCTCAGGAATACGTGACCAGCCTGGGAAACATGGTGAAACCCCATCTCTACTAAAATACAAAAATTAGCTTGGTGTGGTGGTGTGCGTCTGTAGTCCCAGCTACTCGGGAGGCCGAGACAGGAGAATTGGTTGAACGTGGGAGGCGGAGGTTGCAGTGAGCTGAGATTGCGCCGCTGCACTCCAGCCTAGGCTACAGAGTAAGACTCTGTCTCAAAAAAAAAAAAAGCAAGCATGAGTATAATGAATGCCTGGAGCCCACCACCCAACTTAGGATATTGAACAAATATCTATAATTTGCATTTACCTATGTGTTCCACTCTGTGCTACCCTACTGCACACCCCCAAAGAAAACCACTCCCCTCAATTTTGTGTTATTTCTTTGCTTTTCCTCCTATGTCAGAAGTTGAAGTACTAAGTCATACAACTTCAGACATAAAACTTAAATTTAGAAAGCCAAGCCCACAGAGAACCCAGCAGCTTATAAAACTATCAAAATCCTAGAGAAAAAGCAAAGAAAAATAGAATAATGTAAACAAAAACAGAAAATCCAAAAAACAGTCATTACAAATATAAAAGATGAAATGAATGACAAAACTAATGTGATTTAACAGTAGAAGGAAGCGAACTCACCTATTGAAGAAAAAGTTCCTCAGAATGAACTTAAAAACAGACATCTAACAATATGCCATCTAAACGAGGCATAGCTAAAATGAACTAACTCAAAACTTCAAAAGGAAATGATGATCAGAAGTTCACTAGTTAAAATACTAAGTAAGAATATGAAATAGTCAAGAGGGCTATTGAAAATGAGGGCTGCAGCCCTCAATGAGGCTTTTAAAATTATGACATTTTACGAATCAAATAGCAGAGTTTTGAAGTGTAAAAAGCCAATAAGTATCTTTGTAAATATAAGTAAAAATTGGTAATAGCACAATAGTTGTGGTAGATAATATAATCTTTCAGTTTTTGACAGATTACACAGACAAAAGAAAATGCAGAATATGAGTGATACTTGATACTTCTTTTCAAAGATATGTACCAAATCTAGGTCAGGCATGGTGGCTCACACCTGTCGTCCCAGCACGTAGGGAGGCCGAGGCGGGTGGATCGCTTAAGGTTGGAAATTTGAGATCAGCCTGGCCAACATGGTGAAACGTCGTCTCTGCTAAAAATACAAAAATTAGCTGAGCGTGGTAGCAGGGGCCTGCAATCCCAGCTGCTCGGGAGTCTGAGGCAAGAGAATCGCTTGAACCTGGGAGGTAGAAGTTGCAGTGAGCTGAGATTGTGCCGCTGCACTCCAGCCTGGGCAACAGAGCGGGACTCCATCAGAAAAAAAAAAAAAAAAGAAAAATATATATTTAATAGCAGCCATGAAAATTAAAACAAAAAACATCAGAAAGTTATTGCTTGAAAAGAAATGAGGTAGATCTTCCAAACTTCCATATGCTATAATACTTAAGGAAGAAGTACTGATGAAGTCCAGAGAGTTATGAGGCATTGTCTGCAGAAGATAAACCACAGGAAAGTATTTTTCCCATTAACTCCCTGTTCTCTCCCATGCCTGCCGTGAATCTGAACTGGTCGCCAATGGCAGCAGACAATCCCAGGCTGTCTCTGCTGCCTTAAGTGTAACCAGTTGTCTGGTTCACTTACCTGCCACCCTCTTCTTGCATACTAAGAATTGGAGGAACTATTGTGTCACAAGCTTAGATTAATCAATGAGTAAGGGGCCAGAGACCATTTGAAATGACATCCTTTTAGTTTCCCACATTATGAAACCAAAGCAGGTGGTGGAACCACAGGGCCAGAGACTTCTGTTGCTCAGCTTCTGAGGTCCCCCTTCCTAGTGCTCTGACAAATTCTAAGCCTCTAATTATGGTGCAGAAGTGGGGAAACCACTGCTGGTCTGCAAACTAGGAGCCATCTTTGAGGACAGGCATGGGATTCCTAACAAGTGATTTCTTGTTTAAAAATAATAAATCTACTTTTGTTTAACTGACAGGTGGCCTGGAATTGTTACTTTCGTTTTTAGAAAATCCATAAGTGGCTGTCTTAGTCCATTTGGCTGCTATCACAAAATATCATCAACTGGAAAGTTTATAAATAACAGATATTTATTTCTCACCCTTCTGGAGGCAGGGAAGTCCAAAATCAAATTGCTGGCAGACTGGGTGTCTGGTAAGGGTCCCCTTTCCGGTTCAGCAAGATGACAAGATGACACCTTCTGCTGTTACCTGGCATGGCAAGGGAGGTCTCTGGGAACTGTTTTATAAGAGCACTAATCCCATTCATGAGGATTCAAGACTTCATCACTTACCAAAGGGCTCACCTCCTAATATCATCTCATTGGTGATTAGGTTTTCAGTATATGAATTTTGGGAGGACACCAACATTTGGACCATAGCCATGGAAAAGCAAACCTAGGTTTTGGACTTTGAACTGCTGCTATAAATAGAATAAGACTCTTGGGAACATTGGTGGGAAGTGAATATCTGTTGTATTTGGGAGAAACCTAAATCGCTGGGCCAGAGGACAGATGATGGTGAGCAGAATCATACTATGGCCCTCCAAAATCCTACCCCCGGTGTATACACCTTGTATAGTCCCCTGTCCTTAAGTGTGGGTGGAGCTAATGAAGATATGAGATGTGACTCTGTGATTAGGTTACTAATCACTTGATTTTGGATTAATAAAAAATGAGATTATTCTAGGTGGACCTTCCTTAATCAGATGAGTCCTTAAAAGAGGTGACACTGGGCACTTTCTGAAGTCAGAGAGAGAGTCAAAGCAGTAGAGATAGTCTCTTGTTGGCCTTAAGAAATAAAGTTTGTATGAGTCCTACAACCACAAAGAACTGAAATCTGCCAAGAATCTGAATGAGCTGCAGGAAGGACACTGAATTCCAAGTATGGGCACAGCCCAATGGATACCTCAATGACAGCCTCTCGAGACCCGAGCTGCGAAGCTGGCTGAGCCCTGCCTGGCCTTCCCACCTACGGGATGGAGATAATCAGTGAGAGTTATTTTAAGCCGCTATTGGTGGAAGTTTGCTGTGCAGCAACAGAAAATGAATGGAAGAAGAATGAGAAATGGCAGAATTTTGTTTTTGTTTTGTTTTTTTTTAAAAAGTAAATGTATTTTTAGTTTTTTGTGCCCATAGTTATATTTTATTTCCAGTTTCCTTTTCCCTTCTCCCTACCATCCTTCCCTCTACAAATTTTCCTTTGAAGTTTCTCTTTGCAAAAGTTATCAGAACCAAAATGAAGCCACTAATGTTAAGAAAACCCTGACAAACAGAGTTGAGGAAGGTCATGAAGAGAGGGCTCTCATGCTTGCATGCCTGACAGCAAAAAAGACTCTACAAAAACCACAGCCTTGCACAAAGGCCATCATAAGCTTACACAAAAACTACTCTGCAGGGTCATTTTTCCAGCAACTGCCTGTCTAACCTCAGACTGGTATCACCTATGCTATTGATTTTTTTTTTTTTTTTTTTTGAGATAGAGTCTCACTTTCTTGCCCAGGCTGGAGTGCAGTGGCATGATCTCAGCTCACTGCAACCTCCGCCTCCTGGGTTCAAGCGACTCTCCTGCCTCAGCCTCCCAAGTAGCTGGGACTACAGGTGCCCGCCACCACTCCTAGCTAATTTTTATATTTTTAGTAGAGATGAGGTTTCACCATATTGGCCAAGCTAGTCTCCAACTCCTGACCTTGTGATCCGCCCACCTTGGCCTCTCAAAGTGCTGGGATTACAAGTGTGAGCCACTGCACCTGACCGCTATTGATCTTTTGATCTTTGTAGCCAAGGATAATTATTTAAACATCATTATGTAATTCTTCTCATTTTGTTCTTTAAAAATGTTTGTCTGCTTTTATCTCCTTGAATACTGAATACACACCTAATTTACTATGGCACAGATATTTCCATTGCAACACTCTATTTCCAAATAAATTTCTTTTGGAGAGCCTCTCTCTGTTTGTCATTTAAGTTGACATCTTCCTATTCAGATTTGGTCCATGGGTCCGTCAGGATATATGATTGTATCATAGCCAGACACCTGTGTAATCAGTGCAGTTGAAAGGGCCCTGGCCTGGGAGGCACAGAGGAGTCACAGAATGTTCCTCCCTTAGCTAACCCAGGGATTTGAGCAGCACACACAGAACTCATTTGCAAATGAGGCC